>NW_026068062.1:1526847-1626304 GCF_014885135.2 Alexandromys fortis | reverse complement strand
GAGGGGGGAGGGGGAGAAGAGTGGGGGAGGGGGAGGGAAATGGGAGGCTGGGAGGAGGCAGAAACTTTTTTTTCTTATTCTCAATAAAATAAAAAAAAATAAAAAAAATAACTGAGTGTACATGTGCTTTGTATATTAATACAAAGTTTTATAAACAAGCTTGAAGTTTACTCATCTTTTTTAGTAAAGAGAAAACAAGTAAATTTAAGTAAGTTAGAAATAAAATTGTACTCTAAAATGTTTATTAAGAAATATTCTCTTTAAACATGCTCATGATATACAAGCTTAATTTTAACAATCAACTGCATTGTCATTACACTGAAATTCATTATAATTCAAGGGACAATACATACTTTCTTTTTCAATGTAGACTAATGAAAAATACTTCTAAATTAATTAAGACACAGACAGTTGTATCTTATTGTTTATTCTTTTTAGCAATCCCCTCATAAAACACAAGGATTAAGCACTATTTGTATGCCCAAACAGGTTGTGCATAAGTTAACTTGCTTTGCTTTGTAATAAGATTCCCCAGAAAGGTGATCAATGCACCCTAGAGAAATTAATCTTGTTCTAACTTCAGTTTCCATGCAACCTTCCTTAATTCCTACAGCTCTTGTTTTCTGAAGAACTTATACTACAAAATAAAGATTATATTTTAAACAATACACACTAACTATATTGAATCATGGTATCTTCAGCAGAAAAGCCTTTTGACTATGATTTTCAAGTGTTTAATCTACAGTTTGTGTTTTCTGTTTTTATTGAAAACTCACAATTAGTGTTACTTAATAGATTATTTCAACTTAAATAAAGACAACATGCAGCAGGTATCTTAGAGAGGAAATATGCGCATTATTCTTTTAGTTACAATATACATTGAAAAATTTGCTCATAATATCTTAATTGATACCATAATCGTGTGTGTGTGTGTGAGTGTGTGTGTGTGTGTGGTTTTAGAGAACTGAACTCTGTTGACTGATAGGTTTAATTTTTCCCCTTTGCCCCTGAGTGTTTACATGTGTTTGTATTCATGTGGATGCATGTGTGTACTTGCTACAGGGTCACTGTTTAATTTTTCCATAATTTCTGTCTTGTAAGTTTAGACAGGGACTCTCACTAATCATGTCTATCATTCTTCTAGGGCGTGGCAAGCAGAATCATGGGATCCTCCTATCTATATCTCCTCAGCACTAGAAGGTATATGCCACTGAACTGATTTTTTTCATGTGATGCCTGAAAAAAAAAACCTTAAGTCCTTAATTTTTCATTGTTCTTTGCAGATTGAACCTTATCTGTAGTCTCTTGAGGAGTGGATTCTTAAAATGCCTACTTAGCATTTTCTGTTCATTCAAATATTCCTAATCTGATGGCTTTTTCTTGAGGCAAATGATTAAAATGTTCATGTTTCAAAGTCTTCATAATCAATGTTTTAGTGTATAATCACCCTGATGATTATTTATAATAACAAATTGACACAATCTAGTGTTGTAAGAAGGTTGCTTGGCTGCTTGTTCATTTCCCAGCCACCCAGACTCCAGAAATAACCACACAGAAAGTGTTTTAATTAAATTACTGTTTGGCCCATTAGATCTAGCTTCTTATTGGCTAACTCATATCTTAATTCAACCAATTTGTGGTAATCTGTGTATCACCAGAAGGTTATGACTTAACAAGTAAAGTTTTGGTGTCTGTCTCCAGTGGGGCTACATGTCCTCTCTGATTCTGCCTTTTTTTCTCCCAGCATTCAGTTTAGTTTTCTCTGCCTAGTTCTACTCTGCCAACCCATCTTCCAAAAGCAGCTTCGTTGTTCATTAACCAATAAAAGCAACACACATACAAAAGTACTTCCCACACGATTTTCCCTTCTCTGTTTAAATAAAAAGGAACGTTTTAACTTTAACATAATAAAATTACATATACTAAAACAGGTATTAAGCAAGATTATAATTAGAATATTTATATATACTTTATATTTTATTATAAGTAAGGAAAACTATACTTATAACTATCTATTCTTCAACTCCATCAAAGACACCAGAAGAATATAATATAACATAAGTAAACAGGAAGTGCATTTTAAGCAACTTTCAAAACTGCTAGAAATGACAGAGACATCTCGTTGCCTGAATGGTCACCCAAAGGTCTTTTTATGTGTGTGATTTTATTCACAGACTATTTTTATTCATTCTTCCACCTGCTCATTCCTCTGACAATGTTTAAGGAATACAGTAGGCACCAGAGGGAAAAGATTCAATGTAACTCTCACTCTTTTTTAATGTGTCTCAAAAATCCTCCTTTAATTTAATTTTATTTTTAATTTCTTTGAAAAGGATTCAGAGATTAAAAGTATACTCAGTTCCCAGCTACACTGAGAGTCAAAAAGGGGAATTATGCAAAATGTCTCAACATAGTAACATCTCTAACGATGTCACTAAAGTCAACACAACAGGGGAATCCATTGAGTTCCATGAAAAATGAGTCTCAGCCTCTTCAAGTCCTGCAGATGAATACCCTTTTGAATATTTTTTAAGTCAGAGAATATTTATATTATTCACAGAATTAATGTTAATCAGGGTTGTACAGAAAGCAGGCAAAGTCCATTGGTTTCTAAAACCATTTTTTTTTTATTTTTATTGAGCTCTACATTTTTCTCTGCTGTCCTCCCTTCCTCTCCCCTCCCCTTCCACTCTCCGCCAAGGTTCCCATGCTCCCAATTTACTCAGGAGATCTTGTCTTTTCCTAGTTCCCTTGTAGATTAGATCTATGTAAGTTTCTCTTAGTGTCCTCATTGTTGTCTAAGTTCTCTGAGATTGTGGTTTGTAGTCTGGTTTTCTTTGCTTTATGTTGAAAAACCATCTGTGAGTGAGTACATGTGATAACATTATTTTGAATGAGGTAACCCAGACACAGAAAGACAGTTTTCTAGCTCCATCCATTTTCCTGCAAACTTCAGGATGTCATTATTTTTTCTGCTGTGTAGTACTCCATTGTGTAAATGTACCACATTTTCCTTATCCATTCTTCAGTCAAGGGGCATTTAGGTTGTTTCCAGGTTCTGTATATAACAAACAATGCTGCTATAAATGTAGTTGAGCACATGCTGTTGTGTGTGACATGATTGAGCATCCTTTGGATATATACCCAAAAGTGGTATTACTGGGTCTTGAGGAAGGTTGTTTCCTAATTTTCTGAGAAGTCGCCACACTGGCATCCAAAGGGGCTGTACCAGCTTGCAGGAGTATTCTCCTTTTCCCACAACCTCTCCAGCATAAGTGTTTAGCAGTGTTTTTGATCTTGGCCATTCTTATAGGTGTAAGATGGAATCTCAGAGTGGTTTTGATTTGCATTTCTGATAACTAATTATGTTGAACATTTAAAGAAGCTTTTCAGTTTCAGGAGGTCCCATTTATCAATTGTTTCTCTCAGTGTCTGTGCTGCTGGGGTTATATTTAGGAAGTGGTCTCCTGCGCCAATACGTTCAAGTGTGCTTCCCACTTTCTTTTCTGTAAGGGTCAGTGTGGCTGGCTTTATGTTTGAGGTTTTTGATCCATTTGGACTAGCCTACAAGGACAGACTCCAGCCAGGAACTGCAAATTAAAATACTGCTATATCCCTTGAACTACTTGTTCCATGGTATTGTATCAAAACAACACTAATGAATTTAAAACTCTAATTGGTAATGATAAGTAGAGCCATTGCTGTGGTAGACTTGATCATGTAACCCTTAGGATTTTGAAAACGTTTTGTGGGAGAATCTGGAAGAGTTGGGAAGTTTGGTGTAAACATGTTATTGAATACTGGAGGCAGAGCTTAGTGGAACTGGGGTAGAGTCTATTTTTGTGATTTCATTCTGCTTGAGTCCTAAAGACATGAGAAGTATTATGTTTGAAACTGAAAAACTGGATTTTCTTTGCAAAGGAAATTTTAAGGAAAACACTATCCAGGCTAGTCCTAGAGAAGCAGCTGTAGCCAATAAAAAGATTAGTGACACCATAGAGAAAACTCAGGTACTGGGAAAATAAAAATACAATCCTTACCTCAAAATGTTATTCCTTGGAGGAGGCTGAATTTCATGAAGACCAAAATTTATTTAGAGGAAAAACAGCTAGCAACAAGGGTCTCCTGTTCCCCATAAATCACAATAATGATTGAAACCTAAAACTGTGAGTGGAAATAACCCCCTTTTCATATAGCTGCTTTTGTTAGTCATTAGGACACATAGTTATTTGGGTGATATATCAATACTAATTTCTAAAATAAATATCAGCATTTTCTTTGTTATCTTCACATACATACTTTATTCATTTACATCTCACTTTTTTTTTGCTTTATCTACTTTCAAGACATTATTGTTTTGACTCCTTTCCCAACCCATCCTCCATATTCACTGCTAGGAATCAGTTATGAAACTGTTCATGAAACTTCATGAGTTCTAAGTGTTTTACCTGAAAATAGTTACAAGGACATAGTTAGGAAAGTCAGTGAATAAAATGGTTTAACAAAAAAAATGAATACTGTCTTGGGAAAAATAATTTACTCATACAGGCATTAAGGAGTCAAATAGAAATATGTGCTGCCCCTCAGAAACAAAAGATATTCATCACAAATCTATGGTAAAATAATTTTCAAATTTTCTCAGATACATACAAAAACAGATTATAGAAAATACAGGAAATTATTTTTTCTGGTTTTTTTTCATTCTATCAGTTACTTTTCCTAGAGACATGGAAGAAGCAAGAATATAGAATTTTGTAAAACTATATATTTTACTTTTCTTTTTAGAAGTACAACTTTGAAAAAAATTATTTTTCATTATACTATCCAGAAGAGACAGATAAAACATGCATAAATTCTCCCAGTTGGTTTTTCCCTTTGGTGATAAAGGTTTTAGAGTAGAAAGTTTATGCTTTGAAGTTCCAAAGAGCATCTATATGCTGTGGGATTGTAAAAAAAAGCTGCGTTCATTTCCATGGTCATTTTCATAATGAATAACACTGATTTTAATGTTAATGTTTTAATTATGCATGACTTTTTGTAACATTTTCATATGAAACATATTTTGCTTAATCAAACTTTTAATATGAGATATTTATTGTCATGCTTAGTCTACATACTGATGCATGAGCAATTATGAAATAAGTGTAAATGCTAAGTCCCTAAATATAGACTATCTTCTTCTTTGAATTTAGTGTGTGTGTGTGTGTATGTGTGTGTGTTTGATATGTGGAACCCATATTGGATCTGCAGAGGCTAGAACAGGTCGTAAAATATTGAAATGCATTACTCTTTCCTTTATTTACTTGAGAAAGGAGTTCTTACTGAACATGGAGCTAGTGGACAACAAACCCTGGTGATCCTTGTCTATTATACTATGGGGAGTAGAGGGATGATCAGATGAAGCATTTAACACATAGGGTATGTATTCAGATCCTGAAGCTTTTAGTGCCCTTACTCGCTTAGCTACCTTGACAAACCATTCTTGGACCCTCTATTTTCTTAGAGCCCACATATGTTTCATAAGTTTTTAGTTATTAGACACTATATGTGACTGATATGAAAAGTCACTTTGTCCAGATAGCCCAGGTAACTGCCCTCAATTAATCATGAGATGCTGGAGCCAAAGAGATACCTGTTGAGTAAAACGTCTAACAAATAGTTGAACCAGTTGAAGAGAAAGAAATATGTTACAGAGTTTGGTGTTTGCCCAACTGGTTTTTGTTCTTGCTTTGATCCAGGATTTGCTCACTATGTTTCTTCCCCTGTGTTTTGGAATGGTAATGTATAGCTAGTGTCATTATATGTTGTAAGTATATGATCTGCTTTTTGAATTTGATTTTTAAAGGTGTTTAAAGTGAAGGGTTTACACATGAATTTCAGGAATGTCTTTGAAGTTTGGATTTTTAAACATTATTGAGACTAATACAGGACTTTTGAAGTTGGACTATATGCATTTTGTGTTATGATATCAATGCAAATTTTTGGTGGGCAGCAAATGGCATGTGGTTATTTTAAAGAAAATGTTCTCTGAAAGGAGTGTCACTATTAGGAGGTGTGGTTTTGTTGAACAGTAAAAGGATGAATACTCTAGAAATTTATTTGGAATAAAGAACAGATTTTTTTTTTACAAAAGTAATCAATTAGCAAATCTCAATATTTAAAATGAAATGCTTTTTCTTTCTTTGTTTACAAAGTCCTCAGGAAAACTAATACACTAAAGTTCTCAGCAAATGCTAGACAACTAGATATGCTGTACATGTAAAGAAGCTCCATCTTTTAATTGTTATCACTTGCAATAACTAAGGAGATATACATATATATGTATATATATACACACACATATAGTCCTAGGAGTAAATATACAATATAGTCATAGACAATACGATGATATATTAGTTCATTACTCCTTAATAAATAACTTATCCACAGATTTGGCATCCTGGTATAGTAACTTTCACTGCATAATAAAGAATCTTGGTGAAAACTTCCAATGGGAAATGAAGTCTTCAAGGTCAATACACAAAACGTGTGACCTACCAGTGAGAACAGGAGTGATAGTTGAAGTCATTTTCACAGAGACAGAGGGAGACTGGGTGTGATTAACAGTTCCATGCTGAGAGGTAGCAAGACCAAGGAAGCTGGCACATTCTCTTCCTTTCATTTTAAGTCCTCTTGCCAGGCAGTGAAGGAATTCATCTCTTCCTGACTTCTCCCAACTGAGAAACACAAGAAGAGCTGAGATTTTTCAGGTGACATGAACACTCAGGCTGTCATTGCATTTTTCAAGTCTTCATTATGCTTTCAATGTGGAACCTAAGTGTTAATGAAATTCCTGGAGCCTCACTGCATCTGTTGATTGGATTTCTGCACATCATGAGCATCATTGAATTCCTCGTAATGTGGAATGAGATGCCAAGTTCCCCATTTGAGAGTTTGAATTGATAACCTACTATGCTATGGCTTTTCTAGCTACTTTAGATATAGCTCTTTCTTCCTGATAATATTGTAAGAACTAAAGAACCTGGATAATTATCAAGGAAACAATAGTGGTTTTAATAATGATCCACAAGTTTCCCTGCTTTCAATATTTATATAAGATCTATAAACTTAATATATATGTATATGTGTACATTATATATTTTAATAATACTTATCATTGAAAGAATATAATATGTAGAAATGCAAATTCACCTTAAATCTCATATAGTAGATGATATATAATTTAATATCTAATAAAGTATATAATATACTACCTTTATGTAATATGCTGAAGAGACAGCTCAGCGATTAAGAGCTCTGCCTGTTCTTCCAAAGGTCTTCAGTTAGTTTCCCAGCAACCCCATGTTGTCTCACAACCATCTGTAATGAGATCAGTTGCCATCTTGATGAGACAGGATCAGTCATCCTCATCAACATAGACCATGAAACCCACTATGGACAAGTTCAACATAACTACCATATACAGGCTATGAGCGCATACTTCAGCATTGCCAGGGCATAAATGTAAATTTTCAAATCACTCTGTAAAAGGACCACCATGTTTATCAACAGTGTAGAACTGACTCATATATGCACACTAACCATAGCCACAGATTTTATTTCCCTGTGCTTCCAAATATTTAGTCATAGCTTAAACAATTTAAAAATAATTTATATGTTTATTGTCAGTGATCAGTTTCCTTAAAAGACATTTGTTTCACAGAATTAAATCAACCATCTCTGTGATGTCATCTAACCAAGTAAGGGTCAGCCACCCTCTCTGTGTGACCATGCTTCTCTGTGTACAGATGAGAAACAAAATGGCATCTTTACAGAAACTGGAGTTAGTGTTAATTTTTTTCTAGCTTTCTACATTAGCTGTAGAAATGCGCAACATGACAAAGCAGTGTTTTAAGCTCCAATAAGAAGTTTAAATATTTCATGTGCTCTGGAGAGATGACATGAAGTGATGTGAGCTGCTCTCATTTGATGGTAGGAAGGATGAAAGTATTTATGGTTTCTCAAAGACACTTGGTAAGATCTGAGAATATTTTCCACAGCCTAGAAGACTGTCCCCAGTAGTCACCCAAGGTATGATACTGTGTGTTTTTTTCAGTTTCTTCTCTCTATAAACCATCTTAGATTTATCTGAAGATTCCCTTTCATAACTGATTTCTCTGCCCGAGTTATACTTCACTACAATAGCTTGAGCTTTCAGACATAAAAAAAAATCCCTTCTCTCCTCTAATTAAGCCTGACACAAATTCTCAGTCTCCCATAACATATGTAGGGAACACAAGGCAGTCTGGTAAGAAATCTCAACGCTGAGAGTATTTCCAGCAGGTTAGCGTTATTGTTTGAGATAACTTCATTACATGTCCAGCCCCTGAGGTTTGTGAAAGGAGCTAGGTCATATTTTTTAAAAGTGCATTTCAAAGAGACTGAAAATTTGAATTGCTGTTACTCTTGATTCTAGTCCCAGAAAGGCACTAACCAAAAACCAATGGATTCATCACACTAGCAATTGCATCTCATTGTGTCTCTATTCAAATTCTTCACTCTACCTTCTCATTAGCAACCATTTGCCCAAACACTGTACACAGCTTGATTTCCACATCCCAGCTTTTCAACCTATTTTTTCACCTACTGAGTTGTCAGGATTAACTCTTCCCTTTTAGCACGTACATCCTTTGTCTTGAAAATCTTCTTCACCTGTCTATCCTTGCACTTTCTTGATATACACACCTGCAGTTGTGTAGAAGAGTATTTCTCCGTGGAAGCCATCAGAGTGCAAGGAGTTGGTAGAAATAATGACTATGACATCACTTTCATGTACTTGAAAACCCTACAGGAACTAGGAGCACTTTAAAAAGCTTATCTGGTTCTGAAAATCTAAACACATGGGGTTCTCTTGGTCTGAACCCAACCAGGGCTACAGCCACCTCTTTCTTGTGTGGTTTGCACTGTCAACTCACTGATATGAGGAAACAAAAGCGGTATCTTACCTTGGTAAGTTCATCATTGCAATTTCTACACTATTAAATGCATTGAGAGCTTTCTGAGTCATATTTTATTGCAGATGCTTCTCCTAATTTGTTAATTTTAAACTTTACTACCACAATTACGGCATTAGTAAGAATTTCTACTTTTCTCATTTCATTATTTTGTATTACCATTCATCTTTTAAAATTCATCCGCACTGACAAAAATAATAAAAATAAAGATAAAACAATAAGATTATACTTCAAAAATATAGTATTAACATATTAGTCTGTCTTTAGTTTCTAGTTGACAATTTTGATGTTCTTTCAGTCACAAATGCCCCTTAGGCCCATGGAATTGAACACTTGCTTCTGAGTTGATGGCTCTGTAGGAGAGATTATGGAACCTACAGAAGTTGGAGCTTAGCAGGAAGAAGTACACCATTGGTCTCAGGCTCCGAGGTTTTATGATGTTACTTCACTTTCTGCTTCCTCTGCTTCCTGTCTGTGGATGAAGGTGATGAGCCAGATTCCTGCTCTTGCCACTGTGATGTCTTTCCATCATGATGAACTATATCCCTCTATGTCAAAACAAATTCTTACTTCCTTGAGTTGATTTTGGTCTTGGTATTTTATAACAGCCACAGAAAAAATAGCTCTTGCAATCACCTTGCTAGAAAATATGTCTTTTTGTTGTATCAATATAGGAAAAAGCTTGAGTTAGTGAATTTGTATGAAGAGAGCCAGACTTTAAGAAAAGCATTTTCAAAACAAGAAAAAAACAAATAAACATAATCAATCAATCAATCAAACAAACAAAAAAACCAAAGCCAAACAAATAAAAGACACATTAGGTTTTAGTTTCAACTCTTTTCTCAGTAGTAATTGTGAGAAACTGATCATCTATGCTGCCTTCGAACTCTCAGAAGCATTTATCCTGAACTCTCGTGCACTGGTCAACAGAACAATCCTTATCTATTGTACCTGGTTGGTTTGCTTTATGCACTGATTAGTATGCCTCATGCTCTTGTAGCCATACATGTTCTGCATTTTACATGCATTTTGGTTTTTGTTTATTTGTTTTTTGTTTTTCCTTTGTTAATAAATAGTCATCACCATTTTCACAACAGTTAAGCAAGTGAGAAGCACATATTGTAACTGTTGTGATTATGCTTTAACATGGATTTTAGACCCAAGAATCCATTATATTTTTTGTCACAAAGAATTTAGTTTAAGAAACAAAATAAAACAAATGTTATATCATTGATTTTAAAAGGGAATATGCTCACAAATATCCAAGGGACAGGCAAATATTAAAACATCCAGAATTCCAAAGGATATTAGTAAAAGAAGTAAATGTACTGTGACTATATTTTAAATTTTCTTTTTTTTATGACATAACATTATATACAAATAACACATATACTGATGACAGAGAAGAGAAACATATTTCACAGGATGTTTTAGTTTTATATTCTTGACGGTTTACATGAAAAACTTATACAATGTTCATTGATAAAATTGTGAACGGTCTTTCCATATATGTGCATAGATTGAGTCAAATATCCCGTTTGGTTTCTTTGTAATTGTGAAACATCAAAAGGAGGAAAAAGCAGTCAGAAAAGAAAAGAACAACATCTTCTATCCTTGCAGTTACCCATTCTCACAGGGACAAACAGGGTTTCAGACACATTCATCACCTGTGTGCTGAGAAGAAAGACAGTAGGCCAGCCCAAGCATCTTTCTTCCGTTCACTGGGGTGCTATTTACAAAAACACCTGCATCCTACTTTGACATAAGAGACTGAGAAATGTAGTTGTAGTATGAAGGATTTCATTTCCCATATTGTTAAAGTAAATATAAATTTTACTACAAAGAATTAACATAACTTAAATAATCTAATATGTATCCCTATTGACCACAATATGTTAACTGTGTTACATTTTGCATTTTAACATATAAAATTGTATAAATGTAAGTAAGTTATGAAACAAATTGTGTGTACTTGTCTTTTGTACAGAAACTCTGAAAATAAACATGCAGGTCTGCCTTTAGTGTTTATCCCTAGAGAGCTGGGATTTATAAGATATTCAAAATTTTGTTATGTGAATTTTATGACATGTGTGTCTTTCAATTTATTCTCTGAGAATGTTTATGTGTAGTTCTTTTTTTTCAGGATAAAAAGACATTATATATGCTCTTAATTTTTTTCAGGAGTTAGTTAAGGTAAAACACATGTAGTTCACACATAAAAAATTTCTAATACGTTTTCAATACTCGGCTTGCTCACATGACTTTTCTTCTTTAGTCTTTCCATGTGATGGTGTATACTCAGAGAGCCTGAGATTCTTTTAAGAAACACTCAAAAGGCCTTTTCAAATTACCGTATTTACATATTGCTGAATTCTGCTTGCTAGTATCTGAATGCTTGGGATTTAAAGGCTTTTAGGTTTATACACGCAACTTGTGATGAAAGTGGCTAATTGTGTTTCTTATGTGCCTGTTTTCTTCTTTTTCCCCTCCTCTAGCCAAAAGTTCTTGGTTTTATATGGAACTCCATCCCTTCTGGCCTTCTCCACTCACTTTCATATAATCACAACTTAGTGTATCATTCTTTTATTCTACTAATGCGTATATATGGTTATATTTTTAGCTTAGAAGCAACTTGGACATGGTGCAAGGCAGAGGTATCAGGTTTGCCACAAGTTTAAGGCTAGCCTGGGCTACATAGTTTCTACTCTATAGCATGACACTGGCTGAAAAACAAAGCGAAAATGAAACAAGACTCCTCCCTCGATTATGTAATTGCATCTTGTACATAGATCACGTTTCTTTTAATTTTTCTCTGAGTGATTACTTGTGTGCCAAGACAATTGTTTATTTTTTGTAATGTGATAATCAAAACAATATTTTGTTATGATGCTGTTATTAAGTAGCTTAAATTGTCTTAGTAATCCATACAAACGCTCCATATATACAAAAGTATATATGAGCTCATTCCTTACTCTGTAACTGGTTTTCTTTACAAAACTACCACTCTTTTTAATACTTTATGCATATAAAATAGAGACAAACTGTAGGTACATAAAATAAAATTTATTTGGCACACTTTAATGACTATTTCTCAATAACATTCTTGACTTATGAAATCTTAACGATTCATAATTGCAATTTCAGTCCTCAATTTTAGCTTTACTATATATTATGATGTTGGCTCTACATAGAAAGACACTCAGAATATATTTGTTAGATGTGTCAATATACTTTAGACTGATTTTTAAAATACACTGAACATTTGTGAGATAGAATGGTGGAGAGAATTCTGAAAATATGTTTGACAACGTTGTTCAACATGTTAAATGGAGTCAGTAAGCTAAAATTTAATAATTCCAAACATTAAGTTGTCATTTTTCTTTTCCACATCACATTAACTTATCAAAATGTGGAGACAATGTGTCATATTTTCCTCCATCATAACCAAGTGATACTTAGAAATTGTGATTGATTGGCATGATTGTCTTACTAGTAATATTTCATTATATTTTTAGAATCAATAGCAGAGAACAAAAGAAATTGTTCCAGTTTTTCTCCTATCTCGACGATGTCTGAGATCTTCAAACTGTCAACCTTCTTGTTTTATTTAAAGCACAGAAGATATACAGACTCACAGGTGAAAGATGAGCTATGAATTTCCATGACAGGATATAGTCAAGAATTTCAGAAAATGCGGGGATTAAAAGATGGAAATAAATATTTATAAACATGAACTCAAAAAACTGTCCACAGAATTCTGAAGAAAAAAATTTCGACTCAGTGTTTTCATCTTTGTAAAGTGAGACTGTTACTTGATGCTTAAATTTATGAATGAAAATTTCTTCACTTCTGTATACCCCCTAGTTTTTTGTTCTGTTTAGAAATACTGAGACCTCAAGAACAATGGCAACGGGTTTTTGATTCTACTGGACCTATTGGTTTCGTGGGAGCCTAGGCAGTTTCGTGGATGCTCACCTTACTAGACCTGGATGGAGGTGGGTGGTCCTTGGACTTCCCACAGGGCAGAGAACCCTGATTGCTTTGGGCTGACGAGGGAGGGGGACTTGATTGGGGGAGGGGGAGGTAAAGGGGAGGCGGCGGTGGGGAAGAGACAGAAATCTTTAATAAATAAATAAATTAATTAATTAAAAAAAGAAATTTTTATAAACATTTTGTAAAAACTGATTGTTCTAGAATTTTTCTTCTTATTAAAGATATCACTTTTCTTTCAATCCAATCAATAATCTAATGAAAATTCCAATTTGGACTAGATATTAAGATTATAAATTGGCTTTTGCTTATGTGTTAACAAGGAATACAGTCTTTATGAAGTTTACATGGCCAAGTCAATAGTTTTTTCTAGATATCAACAATAAACATGCAGGAATGGTGATTGTGTACAGGCTCATATTCACAATAGCTTTGAAGAAAATAAAACATCTAGGAATAAACCTAGCCAAGAAAGGGAAGAACTTCTACAATGAAAGGCAAACCTCTGAAAAAAAATGATAAAGTCATTAGAATATGGAAGAAATCCCACGCTCATGGATTGGTAGAATCAACGTTGTGCAAATGAACATTTTACCAAAAGCTATTTAAAGATTAAATGCACCCCCCATTCAAAATTCCCATATTATTTTGTGCAGTAATAGAACATAAGCAAACATACAACAAACTATCCATGTCTGAAATAGAAATAAAACATCACTAAAATTTCCCAATTCAAATTATGGGATTTTTTTTGTTTTTGTTATTATGCCAAGGTCTGCACCATCTCTTTATCTCAATTCAAAACTGTACAATATTATAGATTCTAACAGTTAAAGTGAGGATTTTGCTCTACCCAGGCTCAGTGCAATCATGAATTCTTGTCTACATTTTTGTCTTAGTTTCTTTTCCATTTGCTGCAATATAATATCCTAGCAAAATTAATTAAACGGAGATAGGGTTTATTTATATTTCACAGTCTAAGCACAGTTGATCTTGGTGAGAAGCCAAGACAGCACAGGATTAAAGCCTCTGTTTATATTATTTCTGTGTTTACAAGAAAAGAGCAAAGTGGTCATTATGCCATTGAGCTCTTTCTCCACTTACATATCACAGTATCCCCTGCCTAGGACATCGGACCGCCAACCTCTTCATAGTTCTTCCCATCTCAGTTAACAAAACAGGGCTATCATCCTCTAAATTCATCTTCAGGTGATTCCAACCTTGTCAAGTTGAGGGTTATTACCAACTATCACGACTTTTATGCATTACAGAAGTTACCAAAGCAATAAAAGGTTTTCAATAGAAAATATATGTAATGGAATTTACATATCAAACATTATTTTATATGTTAATCCTATAATGTTCTATAGTAAATACTCTGTGCATTTTTGGAGTCCAAAAGAAGAAAATTTAAAAGATTATACAATAACAAGTTTATGACCTTGAATGAAGGAGATTATGGAAACTTGTAGGATTTTTTTTTTTTTTTTTTTTTTGGTTTTTTGAGTCAGGGTTTCTCTGTGGTTTTGGAGCCTGTCCTGGAACTAGCTCTTGTAGACCAGGCTGGTCTTGAACTCACAGAGATCCGCCTGCCTCTGCCTCCCAAGTGCTGGGATTAAAGGCATGCGTCACCACTGCCCTGCTAGGAAAAACTTTTCTAACATCATCCTGCCAGTAATTTACAGAGATTTTGTTTAGTTCAAATACAGTCAAATAGATGACAAAAAATAAGGATAAACCATAGAATTCATCTTTAACAAATGAGGCCATTGAGTAAAAGAGAAAACATTGCTTTTAGTGAACAATTAGACATCAAAGGTAGCTCAAACAATTGCAGTGAATACAGAGAAAACCCACAGAGGAATATCCAATAAAAAAAAAAGAACAGAATTTAAAAACTGCATAATTTTCCACATAAAATCCACTCATGAAGCTTTTGTGGACACCAGAGATTATTTTTTGAGTTAACATTCACCTTAACAAAGTGATAAATATCTGAAGATATATATGTGAATATCCAGAATTAAACACACTATTTTAAAGTGTATCAAAAGTAATATATTAAGCCATAAATGAATAGAATTTTGAGCTTATAAATTATTTAAAAATAAACCTAATATATTAAATACCTAAATTAAATATATTGCAGATAAACAGTTCACCCAGTAGTCTTTGATAAAAGATTCTTTTCAGTAGAAAGCAAACCTTGATCACGAAAGTAACAAAATATAATGAGGATAGCTTATGCTTGTAATCCGGCATCACAAAGTCTGAGGCAGGAAGAAATCAATGATGTCATGACCAACTGAGGCTACTGACTCAAATAAGAGAATAAAAAGGGAGAAAAAAATGAAAAGCTCAAAAAAAAAGTCTTAGATGATTAGAAGAATGAGATGTAACAATCATTTCCACCTTGTCTCAGAACAGTTCACAGATATTTTGTATCTGTTCTTATTATCATGTAGCAATATCTTAAGCTTATGAAGAATATTACATTAAATCATTCACCAAATGTATACATGTCTGTCTTCCACAAATAAGGAATACTTATATGGTTCAGGATTTTTTTTATGAATAAAACCATGTGAGTATGTATTCTTAGCATTCAAAAGAAAATTTAATTTATCAGATATGGGGTAGCTACTATTGTATTCTGAGTATGTTACAGAACCTGTTATCTCTTGAAGGTCTTTTATTTCAGGATTTATCTCTGTGTTAGACATATATACTCTCATTTTGACTGTCATATTTATCTACTTCAGTGACACCCAGAAAAGCTAAATTTGAAGCACTTATGTGTCTAAAATTTAAAAACATATTGAGAATTTTAGATAATATTTTTCTCCTAGGTTGTATTGTACTTTCTAAAAGCATTTTGCTTACAATATATGGCTATTATAATTTTTTCTAAAATCATATTTTCAGAAAGCTTTTGATAGAGAATATGCTAGTTTCAAAAGGCAATGTTGTGATGAAGATGTGTTGATGGATAGATTATTGTTTTTATTAGACAATCTGAAATGTACTTAAAAGTAACCCCTTCCATATCAACTCCATGTCTGGCGATGCCTATCATTCCCGTTGATTTTAGTCTTGCCACAGTGCTTTATTTGGAGGTGAAAAAAAAAAACCCAGCAAAGTATTTTGCTTGCTCTGTTTAATTGAGCCAACCTGTGTCTAAGTTCTTACCTTCCTTCTCCAGTACTTTTCACCCATGCTGTCCATAGAGGCATATGTGTACTATAGTTACAAAAGGATCCATTCTCAAAGGGATCAAATTTCATTTATTACCCAGCTGTCAAGATCTTGACATATGTCCTCACTTTTTTAAAAATAATTGTGTGGTATTTCTTTCTCTAATGTTTGTTAATCTCTGAACCATGAATTATACTATTAATATACAATTATGATGCCTCCTAAGGTTCACTGATACAAATCAAATATCTACTCGATGGGTTTTTTGCATGCGTATATGAATGGGATCAACTGTAGGTATATGTCCATTTATTTGTGTGTCTGTGTATTTCTGTGGAGCCCAGAGGATTTTGCCAAATGTTTTCCTCAATAACTCCTCACATTATTGTTAGAAACATGTTCTCTCAGTGAGCTGAACTGCCCAGTGAGTGGAGTGAGCAATTAGGTTCCTCATGTGCCTAGCTTCACAATGTTAAGGACACTCTTGGACAAGCCAACTGCCAAAAAGGTACTCATACTAACAGCGTTGCGTGGAATGGGCAATGGCTGGCCAAAATGCCTAAAGAGGTTCAGAACACCTAGGGTCTCTGAGACATTCTTCAATGGATAGTCTGTCTGAAAGTTGTGCAGTGAACACCAGGTTTCCATCTTTCATGATCCGTCTTCTATCCCATGCTGAATTTTTGGCGATATATCTATATTTGAGTCATTTCTGCTTCAGTAAGTAAAGTCTCACTCATAATCCCATAAGAACCCATATAGATGTTATTGGTTCACCAAGTTATACTTGACTGGTATCCTTCTTGTAATCTGCTATTGATTCTCTGTCTGGTGATAGCAAACATTTGTTCATATCTTCTCAGGAATAGTATCACACAAAGTCATCCAATAAATGCTGTAATATAAATAGTAACTATATCAGAACCACATGATAAGGGTTAAATATTGAAATATTGAAATAAGTGTTACAGCCAGGCAGTGGTGGCACACAACTTTAATCCCAGCACTTGGGAGGCAGAGGCAAATAAATCTTGATGAGTTCGAGGCCAACCTGTTATACAAGAGCTATTTTTGTTGGTTGTGATTTTTTTTTTATTTTGAATTTTTGAGACAGGATTTCTCTGTAGCTTTGGAGACTGTTCTCTGTCCTGGAACTAGGTCTGTAGACCAAGCTGGCCTCAGACTCACAGAGATCCGCCTGCCTCTACCTCCTGAGTGCTGGTATGAAAGTTATGTGCCACCACCACCTGGCTTGTTGTGATTGTGGTTTTCTTGTAAGAAATGTAAAAGATATCTTTTAACGATTATATTTCTCCAAAGAAGTGAATTCAGTTACAATTGATGTATATTTGCATAAATTCACTAAAATTCCGATTACTTTCAAAACAGTACAAAGAAAGTTATTTTTCAAAAAATATGATGTGTACATTTAAATGAGCATGAATTTTCTTCTCAAGGGGCTTAAAGAGTATAGAATTACCATATATTTGACTAATCACATTGCATCATGACTGTGGTGAAAACACCAAAACACATAAATTTTCCTCAATGGCACAGGTTCTTATAGATAAACAGATAGCATTATCATATGTATGTATATGTATATATATATGTATATATAAACATTTATAGATATGTCATGATGTATCACATGTAACATTATATATATACACCAAACTATATATTTCATAAGACACACACATATATAATCACGTGTACATATACAACTTTGGGAAAGAATTACTGCTTTCTATGCACACTTGAAAATTCAGTACTGAGCCTTGTTAATGGGGCAGTTTTGCAATGCAAGCATAATTGCTGGAGATGATAGGAACGACAGCTGGCTACCCATATGTGATCCTATGAAAGAAAAGATTTTGACAGGTGTCATCGATAGAATGCAATGAATAAATTTTAATAATTAAAATGATGAATACAATGGTCCTCAGTTAGATATAAATATTTCTACTGACTAATATCTGAGCATTCTATCTATCCCAGAGCTGTCATATGTACAAACTAACCAAAGAATTATTCAGTTTGATAAAATGCTGCAAGTATTTTGCTGTTTTATGAGTTTTAAAAATATTTTGATACTTAATTAAATTCATAAAATACATTTGTGTTTTCTGACTTTATATTACAACTCATAAATTTTATTAAATGATATGTTGCTTTAAATTATTTATATTTTTCCTTAGTGAAAAAGTAAATCATTGATACTATATTAAATGATCCTGGTGCTGAATAGAAGACTCATTAAGGAAAAGTTTCTGACACATAAACCTGACAACCTGACCTTGATCCATAATATAATATGATATGATATATAATAAATATAATATAATATAACATTATAATATATAGAGAGAGATGTAACCTCTGGATGTTATCCTATGATCTCCCAAGGCATGCCATGTGTGCTCACCAAACACATACACTCATGAGGCCCATTATTTCTTGTTAATTTGGAGTCGTATGAGAAGAGTGGACCTCCGTTTAAGGAATTGCCTCCATCAGATGTTTGTGAGAGTAACCATGGTTGCATGTAGGCCCAGTTCATTAAGAGGTACCCCTACAGGGCTGATATTTCTGAGGTGTATAAAAGCAGTGAGTTTCCTTCCTCTAATTTCCCTGGCTCCAGGTTCCTTGCTTTAGTTCCTGCTTTTGCCTCCCATGACTGTAGACTGTAACTTGTTAGCAAATAAGATCTTTCCCTCCCCAGGTTGTTTTGTGTTTGGTGGTTATCACAGCAATAGACACACACACACACACAGAGAGAGAGAGAGAGAGAGAGAGAGAGAGAGAGAGAGACAGACAGACAGACAGACAGACAGACAGACAGACAGACAGAGTTATTGAAATTGAATTGGAAGAGAATGACAAAAGATAACGTTCTTGGATTACCATGCACTTTAATTTTTTAGGCTCATTGTTCTTAGTACTGACTCTCATTCTACTGCATTAACATAAAGCATGCTCAATAATGACACAAGAAATTCCAGCAATTTCCTTGTGGTTCAGCATGTAAATTTGTCCTTATATTTTCACACAGCTAATTTCTTTACAAATGGTTCTTCCAATTAGATATGGAAATTTTTCCTCAGAGTTATCTGCTTAAATTTTGTAGAACATGGCAATTGTTATAAAGGCAACAATAGTGTGTTCCAGATGGATTTTTTTTTATAGAGTGGTATCTCTTTGATGGAAAAGGGAGATAGCAATTCATTTAAAGTAAATATCTTAGGTAAAATAACAGTGAATGATTTCTTAAATTTACAGCACAGGAAATGTAAAGTGATGTGGATAACTTAGTGTTTGGAGTTATAACTTTCTTTTATTGGTTAAAAGTGGTTGGATAACGTGAAGTAAATTAAAATCACATAAAAATAGGAAACTAACATATTTCTGCAAAATCTCAGATAAGTCAAAGCACTGAAAAAATATACATAAATGTGTATTTATTTTAACCACTATGTATTTTAAAAAGACATATTCTGAGGTAGGTTTTATTTGACATGTATTCTAATTCAGCATTATTTTATCCAGAAGAACAAGATATTTCAGAGATGTATTCATGACAAAAATGTATTAATCAATACTTCACTGGTGACTTAAGAAGTGGTCATATTCAAATACAAGGGTTAATTACTTCCCTTTTGTCTAATTTATCAATTATACAGTATAATTTAATTGCTTTTCATTTAAATGAAGTTCTATAACTTAGAACACTTAGTTCAAACAGTGATATTCACACTAATAGTAGAGAAAAGATTTTGCATTTAGGACACATGCTAGCCCAATGAAGTAGCAATTTACATATATAAATATATATGAAATAATTGAGAACATTGAAAGTGTTTTCTTTTTATTTTTTCTAATTTAAGCTAATAAAAAAATTTATTGTTCATGGTTGAATATGTGAGGAAAAATGAGAAAAGAAGGTAAAATCACAGTCCATCCAACAGAACATTTGAAAACATTTGCAGTGTGAATATAATTGGAGATAGTCCACTAACAGCAAAATGTTGTGTTAAAGTGATACTGTTTAGAAGAATGGACATGACAACTTGGTGCTGAAGATGATTGATACCAGGCTTTAAAAATGAGTAGAAGAAGAAGAACAAATTCTCTTCCTCCTAAATATAGAAATTCACTAATGCCATCCATGACCAAAACAATACACTTGTTATTAATATGACAATGTTATATGTAAATGTACTATTCGTTAGCACACAGTGTACAACTGCAGGGTGTTTCAGGGTGCAGGTGTCAACCTCTACAGCATTCCACTTAATCCAAATGTTAGGGAATATGGGATCGAAAGATCCCAACTTAGATGGTACCATACGGGCTGGTTCATTTTTGTCAAGTTGACATAAATTAGGATACCTGAGAAGGAGTAAACTTACTTGGAGACTGTCTCCATCAGCATTGCCCTTGAACATGTGTGTGAAGCATTTAACAACTGTCATTGGGTGAAGAAGGACTCGGGTGATTTTAGGCATTGTCACCCCTGGGAAGGTAAGACTAAGCAGTGTGAGTAAGGTCACTGAGCAAACCAGGGTGTGGTACCAAGTTAGCAATAATGTTTCTCCATCATCTTTACTTCAGTCCCTGCCTCTAGGTTTACAGGTTTATATGCTCCTTGCCTGATTTCCCTTGATGACAGTCTGTAAGCTGTAAGCAGAAATAACAAACCATCTCTTTCCCAGGTTGTTTTAGGTCAGTGCTTTATCACAAGTTCAGGACAGAAATCTTGATTAAGACTAGAGTACTGTTCTGAAGGACCAGACTATGTTGTTTCATAGGAGGATTGTGGAAGTATTTGAAACTTGGAGCTGTTTTTGCACAGTGTTAGATCTCAACAGCAATAATCATATCATAACATGTTTAAAATACCATTATTGTGAGAAGTTCTCTACTCCTAACTGGACATGAAAATGAGATGCTGTGCTCCCTGTCATTCCTACTAAACATGATCAGTTTTACAGCAATCTCAGAGTATATGCTTAAAATATACTTCTAAAATTGCTCAATTAGAATTAAATTTTCAAGGCAATATGGTCATCAAGGAAGGAAATTCACTTATTTGCCAATATAATGTTTATATGTTATTTTACAAACATACTTAAAGCACAATAAAATTGAACTTTCAAAATTTAAACTGTTGTGACTGAGGTTGCTGTTACTTTGAAGTAATTTTGATGACTGATAGCCTACTATCTCATTGACAGTCAGTTTGAAGTCAATTATTCAAGTCTTTGTAGTTGCAAATATTAAGTTAATATTTTAGTATTCACCAAAGAAATGAACTCTACATAAATTTACAGATTTCCAAATTTGTCAGTGATGATCAACTCAAAAATAAAGTACCGTTTTATAAGCAGTGTTTGAACTGTTTTCCTCTTCTTTTCACAGTTGAATCTGTCTACCTAATACTTTTGAAAGCCACTAACAACAAGTGCAATCTTGCATATTTCAACTATAACCAATTGTTGTTCAATTATGATGACCCAATGTCAAATCTTGACTCTAATAAGATTTATTCATTCTACACTGGAACACGATGCTTCATGTTGATTGCCTGTGATTGTGTAGTGGTCTACATCAGTTGCAAAGATAATTTTCCCTGAAGAGGGGTGGAATCATAATTTTCTATATATATAAAGACAAATATTTATAGATTGTTGTTAGGGGTTAGGCTGGTTTAGTGAATTAGTCATTGTAGAATCTCCTGCAATGAGCAACATTTCACTAGCACTGAGGTGTTATCTAGGTTTAGAGTATTAGGCATGATTTGCATCTTGTTGAGTGTATCTAAGTCCAATTGAGGAATTATAGGTTACTACCAAGATATATATGTCATTACTGCACCCACACAGTTATGCCTTGCTCATCATTGATCTTAATCATAGGCAGCATACCTGGGTTGGGTGGTTGGTTGCTTCCCTCCTTTGGAAGCTTGCACAGTGCCTTTCTGATACCATGGGGTTTTTTTTGAACCATAATATCTATCCCTCATTATTTAATGAAAAACCCCAATCCTTAAAGGAGCATATTAAACTTGGTCAATATCATATTTTCTAACACTGGCTATGATTAGACAAATTACATTGGTTTTTGTTTGTTTGTTTTTGTTTCTGTTTTAATTTTAAATGCCACATTTACTTTAATTTATACACCAAAATATTAGAATATTTTCACATATTATATATCCTGTAATCAGGATATATTGTATGAGAGAAGAATAAAATTTAAAAAAAATTCCTTTTGGTGAATACAGGTCTTATGTTTCATAACCATATGAAAACCATTATAAAAAACAAATATGTGGTCCAGCGGTAGTGGTGCACACCTTTATTTCTAGCACTCAGGAAAAAGAATCAGGTGGATCTCTGTGAGTTTGAGTCTAGCATGGTCTACAGAGATAGTTCCAGGACATCTAAGACAGATACACAGAGAAACTCTGTCTCTAAAAAACATAAACAAACAAGCAAACAAAAACATATCGTTATCGAGTCCTTTAGAGTATAAGATTGTGAGATACAATCTAATACAACCACTAAGTGAATTCAGGACCTCATGTAAGGAAGTCTCCGCTTTGCAGCTATGCACACGCACATGAAACTACACAACCAAGGCAGTACTCTTCTTACATGGAAATCCCCAGAACCTTATATTTAACAATGTTCTGTGTATTATTGGCAAACATAAGAGCATTACATGTGTTTTTAACATTGGTGAGATAGTCTTAAAATGGTAAGCAACATGATGCTGTAAATGCAGAGAAATTTTAATATTTGGAGATTTGACCTGCCTGATTTAAGAAAAAAAGGGAAGTATGAACAAGCCAGAGTATCTGATGTGTCATGTTTATTTTTTGTTTTGTTTTTGATATTGCAATATAATTCAAACATTTCCACTTTGCTTTTCCTCACTCCAAACTCTCAAACATGCCCCTCCTTTCTTCCTTTCAGGTTCGTGGCCTCTGTTGTTTTTCAAACATTTTTATTGTGCGTGTACACACATGTTGCATACACATAAACACATACAGGCTCTCTCTCTCTCTCTCTATATATATATATATATATATATATATAGATAGATAGATAGATAGATAGATAGATAATGTGTATATATACATATATATTCCAATGTGAATGAACTATTTTATACATGTGTGATCATTTCTATATTTACCCAACTATGCTATGTAACTAGTATGATGAGCATTGCACACCACTCCTCAGAAGTCATAATTAGCAAGAGAATTATCTCTCTTGAAATGACTCACTCTCCTGACCTAATAGTTGAAGATAACCAATGAACACAAAGGACCTGAATTACTATAGGAGAACATTAAACAAGTCAGAATACAGACCACAGACTGACTGTCAATACTGTTTCTGGAAGAACTTACTCTTTTTGTGGATTACTCCCTTGTGCTCTCGTGGGTTCACATTGCTGCTAAGCAAGTCTGTGTGAGTGAGGAGTAGGAGTTGAAATCATTAGAAATCTAGATCAGCATTTTAAGGGAATATAAGTTTAGATGTGTGTGAGGATGACTCCAACATAAGTTCTAATTGCTCTTAATAATAAAAACCTGGAGTCAGATATAGGGGTGAAAGCTGAGAGATCAGAGAAGCAGAGCTGACAGCCACTAGAGTTCTTACCTCTACCAATGCTCAGAGCAAAGGGAATCCTGTCTTCTGGGTCTGTATTCTCAGACTATACTGCTTCCTCAGACTGCTGCCTCAGATTGATTCCCTCCTCAGACTGCACTCAGCTCCTGTCTTTTTCCGCCTTATATTCCTTTCTCTGCCCAGTCATAACAATCCTGTCTCAACCTCCCTATTGCTGAGATTAAAGGCATGTAATCTCAACTGCTGGGATCACCTTGTGTGAACTCTGTTTCTCTTTCAGTCTGGATCAATCTAGCATAATCCATGGTTGCCTTGGTCTCCTAGAGATTCATCTGCCTCTCTCTCCATAGTCCTGGTATTAAAGGTGTGTGCCACCATTGCCTGACCTCCAGTGGTTTAGCTCTGTACTCTGATCTTCAGGAAAGCTTTATTTGTTAGATCACAAACAAAATATCACTACAGATGACACTGGCATGTAAGCACGGATGTCCTGGAAATGATGAATGTCATTTAAAAGGACAAAGTAATGTTAGGATTTATTGCAGAACAAAAAGACAGATTTCAACATTTGGTAATCAGCTATTCTCACAGCGAATTTCTATTGTAGACTACACAAGACAAAAATTACTCTTCAAAATAAAATGGAAAAATTTTGGAAATGATTATAGAAGCCATATGTCTAGATTGTAGAACAACTTACAACAAAATTGGGCAATTACAAAACCAATGCTGTTGAAATCTTACACATGAGTAAATATTTTCACTGACAGCTTGAATTCAGCTATCATGGAATGCTGGCAATTTGTAATGTTTTAACCAAGGCAATACTTGTAAAAATAAAAGGAAAGGGACAAAGGGTGTTGTAGAAATGTCCATTTCTATAAAGGATATCACATCCGAAGAAAACTAGAGGTTTATGACATTGTGATTCGTAAGTCTGTATCATAGCTGTGTTTATATAAAGTGCAAATTACAACTTCTGAGAAATGTTTATAAATCTCCCCATATCACCGTGACTCATGATTAATTCCTAAAGCTTCTTGTGAAAACAGTGTGTAGTTTCACATGTAGCTAGAATGAATAGCATTCTTAAATGAATAGAAATGTATGGGACATAGTTGTTAATAAAACCTTTAGATTTACTACAATAGAAATGTAAGAACTTAAAGAAAAATTCAATATCGAAATATTTAAAAATACAAAAGGTTCTGAAATGGTTTCAAAATGTTTTAATTAAGAAACTTGGGTAATGAATAAAGAAACGGCTTTGGGCCTGATAGGGCAGAACTTAGGTAGGTGAGAAAACAGAACTGAATGCTGGGAGTAAGAAGGGCAGAATGAGAGACTCCATGGATCTTCTGCCTGAGACAGACGCCAGTTAGAATCTTGCTGGTAAGCCACAGTCACGTGGTGATACACAGATTAATAGAAATGGGTTAAATTAAGATGTAAGAATTAGCCAATAAGAAACTAGAGCTAATGGGCCAAGCAGTGTTTTAATGGAAAAAAAAAAAAACTTATTATCCTGGCAATTCAATTTAATCAAATTTCAATTTGTTGATTATTTTTACAATGAGGAATTGTGAAAGAGTCCAGCAGCTGATGAGTCTATTTATGACAGACATATGTGGGAAGCAGATTATGGATGAAACTCTTAGCCATAGTTGGGACATATTTACGTTACATCTACTGTGGACCAGAGTAAAACTATTCTGTCAGTATCTAGATTTTAAAATGTATGTTTAATTTTAAAACTTTAAAAAATATCTCCATATCCTTTTCTTTGTATACAAAAATATTACTTAAAATTTAAATTTAATTTTTTTTCAGTTGTTCTTTGAAAAACAGGTGCATGTATGCAATGTATCCTGATTATATCCATTGTACACTATTTTTTCCAACTTCTTCAGAACAATCACTTCAGATGTGTACCCAATTTCAATTCGCCTCTTTTTGTTTTTTTATAACCAATTGAGTCCAACTAGTATGCTTTCTGTGTGCATGGGTATGGGTTCCTCCACTGTGACATGGATAACCTACCAATTGCCTCACCTCCCCAAAGTGATTTTTCCTGTTCTTGAAGTCTTCAAATATTAAAAGCTCCCAAGTTAGTTGCAGGGACTCATGAATCACTCCCTTCAACCTTGATGTGAAGATGTAAGTCACAAAACAATCCCACACCAGAATTATGGATAATAAAAGGGTTATTTATTCAGGGGAAAAGTTACAGATCACTGTCCTAGATAACAGTCTTCTGAGCGAACAGGAATAGAGTGTAGCAGCCACAAGCTTGAGCCGACAGTGGGAGCCAGCAGCAAGAGAGCAGGGGCACAGTTACAGCTGCTTTTATAGTATGGGAGACCACGCCCAAGTGGCTGGTATATTAAAGGCTATTGGCTGAAGAAGCAGAATGTGCTCCCACTGCATTGATGGATTTTTAAAAGTGGTTTTATTTTGTGCAAGTGCTTGTGTCGGGTAACTACGGATGTTGTGAGTTCATATATGTAACAGGCAGGTGATGTGGGAGTGTCATATATCAATCTGTTGATTTCATTGGTTAAGTAATAAACACACTGCTTGGCCTCATAGGTTAAAGCATTGGTGGGAGGAGTAAACAGAATAGAATTCTGGGCGGAAGAGGAAGTGAGGTCAGACTCTGCTCTGCTCCCGGAGAGACCCAACAGCTCTGCTCTCTGGAGCATAGACACCAGGATGGACGGAGGCTAGAATCTTCCCGGTAAGCGCACCTTGGGGTGCTTACACACATCATTAGAAATGGGCTAGTCCAGGTGCGAGAATTGGCCTGTAAGGGCTAGAGTTCATGGGCCAAGCAGTTCTTTAAATGAATACAGTTTGTGTGTTGTTATTTCGGGTATGAGCTAGCAAGCGGCCGGGGTGTTGGGGACGCAGCCCCGCCGCCACTCCTTATTTCAATAGGCAGGTCAGGTTCAAAGGATAACATTTCACAGTACATTTTCTTATCTCCCAGATCGCATAATCTCAATGACCCTCTTCTGAAATATTCCTTAAACTTTGTGGGTAAGTGTTGATAAGTATGTCTCGGCTGTGGCTAGACATTCATAGTCATTCTTTTCAGCACTTTTAGGAGTTATTAGCCTCTGTGTTAATTATTACCCAAAACCTTTCTGACTTTGGTTGAGAGCAACACAAATATATGGCTATGAATGTAAATACTTAAGGGATTTTGAAAACTTGACCATTTAAAACAGCATCAAACATTCTCTATTGGGATCTATGAATTACCTACCCATGGGTACCATGCATGAATTCCTTCCTCTGGGACAATGCTTAAGTCCAATCAAGAGAGTAACTGGCGATCATAGTAGTTGGTCATGCTGATTTTCACCAGTAGGCACATCTTGCATGGCTGGCTGGTATAGTAGCATGGAGGCCCCAGCATTGGGTAAGATCAATGATGTCTTCTTCCTACCTCCAGCCTTCATAGCACCTTTCAAAACTTTGAAATCTAGCCACCTGGGAGTTTCTTGTTCTGTTAAATAATGACTTCTCTGTATCCCTCATCCACAGTACATGTTATCTTCAGCAATAAGGTCTATCTTCTTGATCTTTTTTTAAAAGAAGTTTTAATTTCCAAAATTACAATGGACTCAAGATGTTATATTCAGTCTTACATTTTAAAGAAAAAGTAAAAGTGAAATTAGAAAAATTTTACAACTCATGTATAGTTGTAACTAGAAGCATTCTCTATTCCACTGGTCCCCCTGAACCAGATTGATTCTCTCTGCCCACCAGTTTCCCACAGCCACTTACTAAAATAATCACTCTGGGCTTAATATTTGTAACAGTTATCTGGCCAAGACCTTAGGCTATTACTGGTTAGCTCTTTCTATGAATTAATCCATATCTATGAGTTTCTATTTTACAGTGGGACTTGTGGCTTGTTACCTCACATCTTGCTTCTTGGATAGCTCCATGACGTCTTCCCAATTCTGTCTTCTCTCCCTCTGTATCTTTATTTGGACTTCCCACCTAGCAATATTTTGTCTGGCTATTGGCTGAAACTCCTTTATTTATCAACCAATAGGAGAAACACATAGTCACAGCATACAGAATGACAAAGATATCCCACATCACATAGTCTCAGGATAAAGCACAAAAACAGCTAGCCCCATGATTTCTGATTCATGGCATTTGATCTACTATGATATATACTCTAGTTGAAGTATTTCAAGCCATTTGGGAACTGAATTTCCAAACTGAGTATAAGAATTCACAGTCCTTTCTGTATGATCAGAAATGTTGAAATCATAATTTTTATATTAGGCTGACATTTCTTTTTAACTAGATAAAACATTCAGGTATGGGAAGAGCTCAAAAGGCCCAAATCAGAGTACTAAAAGGTAAAACTCATTCTAGGCAGTAGTGTGGTGATTCTCCCACAGGCTTTGTCATTGGGAAAAATCAATCCACAATGATACAAGAATGAAACTTGGTTCATCCTGACTTTATTGTAATCGATGCTGGAATAGGACCTGTAGAGCCTTGCCCAAATCATTTTACTTTACACATATTTAAGCACAGCACAATTTTTGAAAAATATCCTAATAGAATAATTAACTCAGTTTCTAGTGTACAACAATTTAAAACATGTTTACATTAAGATACCTTACAAAGTACATTTTGCCTCTTTCACAAGAATGGATACTGTTGACTCAGAGACAGTACCCAAGATTTAGTGTCTAGGAAATTCTAATGAGCTAATCATAACACTCGTGTGTGTCATGCATAGCCTGTCCCTAATAATATAGAAGTCTCTCAGTTGTTGGAAAGCACAGGTGGTGTCACTCATAAGAGTGGAATTTCTGGTCTAAAAACAATTCTCAAGATTTAGAGGAAAAGAACTTCAATAAGTGAAAACATACATTCTGGGAGATAGGGACCAAGCATATCTCATCAGATACTAAAGGTTCACCAGGGTATAAAACTACATCATTCTTATCATTCCAGGAAGAGCAGCTTTGCACCTCATTCCATTGAAGAGGTCAACTAACTTCCCTGGTTTCTCCAGTGTTTATCTGCATGCACAAGGCCTTTGTGCCCTTTACACAGAAGTGCTCTTGCCTTTAATCCCCACACTCACACTCAGGAGGCAGAGGCAGTTAGATCTCTGTGAGTTCAAGTTCAGCTGGGTCTACAGAGCCTGTTCCAGGACAACCAAGTCTTCAGAGAAAGACCCTGTATTAACACCACAAACACACAAGCAAATAACTATAAAGTTAAATCTTTTGAGGAGAGAGGGACTCATTTTCTTAATAATGAAGTCTCATGTAAGTGCCTACATGCCAGGAAATAACTCTCTCCCATGAAAATAATCCTAACTAAACTCATTGGGCCCCAAATCCAAAACAAAAAACAAAAGACATGAAAATATGACTGTGCTTGTTGGAATGAGGGATTTACTGAGACTGTGAGGAATAGGAGTTCCCGGATCATATGTGTGTAAAATTGTCAAATAATAACAAAAATATTAAAAACTCAATCAAATAAACAGTCACTGCAAGAGAATGAGTATCTACTTCTCTTCAAAGTTTTATCACACTGGAATTCATTTTAAAATATTTGTTTTGTTTTTAATCATGTGTATGTATGTTTGGGCAAGGTGTATCTGCATATGACTGCAAGTATGCACAAGGATTCCTGGAGATGGAGGTACATGTGGTTATGATCCCCATGACAGAAATATTGGAAACACAGCTCCAGTCTCCTGTGGGAACTGTTTAACCAAAGATAATATTTAACCAAATAGCCATATCTCCACCTCCCAGAAATATAGTTTTAAAAGCATATCCGTATCAAATTTTCAGCTGAATATTATGGTCAAAGGTGAATATATCTTTGTTCTACAAAGAACATTGTCATTTAAAGAATATGATGATCCAATAGGAAAATACAGCCCTGAATAATAGATACTAAAGGGACGCGAGTATAAAACGATCATTGCAGTTCCTGTATAAATGGCAAAGACTGCATACTGGAACTTTTATCAGCAAATAATGATCCTCTAAAGGAAGTAGTAGTTTCCATATATGGATTAAACTGGTTTCCTGAAATCTATGCTTTAAGTTTTAAAATATAATTCCATAAGAATGGAAGCCTTACATATTTAACTCATTTTCATTCTAACGTATTTTAAAAATAGGCATTATACTTGTTTTCTATGTGTTTAATATTTTTTCTCCACACAGAAGAGAATATTTTGTAGAAACCATTTATCTGCTCCCATTGGAAGACAGTATTCATCAGTTAACCAGCACATAGAACAAAAACAGTAACGGAAGCAGCTGGAAGGCCTTATGATAGTGTTATGTAGATTTTGTTAAGAAAATATTCATATCCAATTAATTTACATGTTTTAAAAAGGCAAGGGGTAGAAATTTTTGGGTCATATTTCCCTTTGTGTACTACTGTGTTTTCTGATCGAGATTTTCTCTTTTCAACATACTCCAACATATTAAAGTAATTCTAAGCTTCTATATTTCTACATGCTTTAAGACAATTGGGTGTTCTCCTATTTTCCCCTCTGTTTGCAGGTGAGTGCATCTATCTATTTGATCAGGGTTCTCTTTACAGTTTGGAAAAATGATAGCTGTCCAGTTCCCATCCCACATGTTATGCTTTCTGTGCACGAGAGTTTTTTTGTTGTTGTTTTGTTTCTTATCTTTTTTTCATGATTTTTCTATCTGTTCTGCTACCACACGAGAATTATATTGATGGATCACTACTGTATCCAGCCACCAAAAACAGTAATTTCCACATTGTGTTTACTCAGTTTTTGTCTATTTTCTATTTTCCTTTTATAAAGGAACTGAACACTTTATGTAAAATGTTATTTTTTTGGTGCTAGCGCTGGACACGATGAAAGCATAGGAGACACAGGCAGTGAGTTAGACATTGCTTCAGTTAAACACGAGAGTCATTCTGCAAGAAAAGGGGTCAAGGCCTGAATAGGGAGTAGTGTTTGAGAATGGTGGAGACTATTACCAATTAATGATTGTCTGTCAAAACAAGAGACAGCTGAGGGCCATCCTACGTAAACTAGTTAGCAAACAGTCAGGTGCTAGACAGGGATACACAACAAGATGGAGGTACATCAGGAACATGTACAAGAGAGAGCAATTTCGTTTATACTTACCCTCATGTCTGAATGGGTCGAATAACACAACAGCTGTGGGAACTATGGCGGAGCATAGCTAATGATGTATTAATATGGTTGCTATTCCAGATTTCTGAAGGCTATGCCCTGAGGAAGAAGCATGACCTTTGACTCTGTTCATATCTCATCCTGCCACTGATAGGGAATCGCACTTCTGTGGCTATTCACGTGGCAGATTTACATGCTCCCTCTGTCTTTCCTTCTCTCCCTCTACCTGTCTTTCTCTCCACCCTGTGTGAATGTATAGCTATAAATATAGACAGAATGGATATAGATATGGGTGTAATTGATTGTGTGTGTGTGCTTCACTCATTCAAGTATTAGGGTGTGTATGTCAGTGCACACACATGGAGAGGCCAGAACAGGATGTTGAGTGTCGTTGTGTTTTTGTCTTTTATTGTCTCAATATGTGGTCTTCCATCAGGCTAGAAGTTCATCATTTTGGCTATATTGGACAGGCAGTAAGCTCTTTTCAATCTGCCTATATCCACAGTGTGATGCTGGGTTATTGCTGTGCACGGCCATTCCTGGGGTTTTATGTGACTTCCAGGGATCCAGACTTAGGTGCTCCTTTGCAGAGTACATATTCCTACTCAGTGAGTCATCACCCTAGAATCCATCTACTTATGATAAGCAAGGATGGTCACATTAATTTGTTGTAGAAATAGATCCCTGATTAAATAAGAGGCTGTGGAGATATTTTAGTGGTTAAGAACATATGTTGCTCCTTAGAGATCCAAGTTCAGTTCCTCTAAACCATGTTGTCTAGCTCACTACCGCCTATGACTCCAGGACCAGGGCTATTGATATTCATTTAAAAAAATAAAAGAAATCTATTTAAACATTAAAATAAATAACAAATAATAAACAAAAAGCAAGTAGCAAAGTAAATAGACAATTGCCTCTTATTCCACCTATACATATACTCTTTAAATGACTAAGTTTCTACTCTGTACTTTACACAGTACTCAATCCTTTAAAGTGCCTGTAATGCAGAAAATTATATCTGATAAGCCACATTTTATCAGTTTTTAATATTTGGATAGAAAAATTTATTTAACTTTAATACCTAAATTAATAAGTAATAAAATCATATATCTAAGCCAGTCCATCCCATGTCTGATTTTCAGCTCAAAAAGTAAAACTGGTTTACTATTATTGTAGGTAAATAAGAACTCACACCATTGAATTAAGGATGTTGTCACTGATATGATTATGGTTAACATAGTTATTTTTAGCAACTGCATATTAATTCCCTGGAAGGTTGGATCGTTGCACCTAAACACAATACATCATTAGATATTAAGCTCACTAACTAGGAGATAAAGGGTCATGCACAAGTTCTTCTAGTCACTGAATCCTGGTTTAGAGTTATCTTAATTATGTTATAACTGGTATTCTTGACTGCTGAATGGCTTCAAGAATGTAAGCTATTAACTGTATTGAGTATCAAATAATCAATCATACATTGAGTCATACATAGAGAACACTAATAGACAATTTTATAACCCCATTGTATTGTTACACAGACCATTTGTTTCCCATAACTAGGACATATATTTAAGTGTGAAAAGAACTTTTTCAATCTTGAGAACTAATGGAGGCCTCTTAGACCTTTATCCTAGCTATGCATTTTACAATCTTTGCAATGATGTAATGGGAAAAAAAGTCATTTTGCATGTCTGTTTTGGAAATTTGATCCCTGGATCTCAAGATTTCACAACAGGCATCAAAATGCCATATTAAAATCATTTTATGCATTGAGTTTTTATTCATTTCTAATGGAACTAAAATACTAGAGAGAAAAGGAATGCTAAGCATGACATATTAGACAGCAGAATTTGAATGAACTAAAAGAATGTGAGAAGGCAAGAAACCAGTCAGAAGAGTATGCGAGTTCATCTTAACTGGATGAAGACCCAGTTCACAAGTCAAATATTACACAGAGGAGGGTCAGCATGTCACATGGCATGCAACAGTGCAAATTCTGGACAGAATGCAAAAAGTTAAAAGTTTTACAATTAGTATAATCAAGCTTAAAGTTGATGGGATGGGTGTCTATGGAGAAAGGGGCAGGGATTTGAAATTTAATAAATTCAAAGAGGTATGGCCTCAGTTGATATTGCTGGGAGTTGTCCAGAAAGTAAGACTGAGGTTAAAAAAAAAAGTAGCATAAAGTTCGGCTGTGTATTAGACAATGGACAGCACTGGATATCACCAATGGATGTAGGTTCCAAACTCACATTGTGGATGATGATGATGATGATTGGTGACTTCTAATATGTGTCATCTCCTTGAAGAAAATGGGAGCCTAGTGCAGACATATTTAACAAACTAGGCTGACATGATGGTCCACTGATTAAAGGAACCTATCAAGATGGCTCCGTGAGTAAAGGGATCTGCCACCTGCACTGATGACCTGAGTTTGATCCCTAGAACCCAAATGGTGGAAGGACAGCATAGACTCTCCCAAGTTACCCTCCGATAGGCACTGAGAACCATAGCAGGTATTCCTCAGGCTTTCATATTCATGGGTACACTTGTGAACATACACCCCCATATAGACATGTACCCCCAAAAGTACACAGACATGCATAAAAAATGTATAAAGTTCTTGGAGATGTTTTGTTTTGATTTTTGTTATTTTATTCAATTTATTTGATTTATTAATTTCAGGCTTATGCAACCTGAACTATTCTTCACCTTTAAAATTTCATCATGAAGAAAGAAGGTTAGAAATATAGGTGCCCCTCTACAAACCTTTTGTACCTTACAGTGCTGAGAATATATGAGTTTCTAAATGTCATGAAAAGCAATGTGGAAATATAAGGAAATAAATGAGCTAGCTTGGCTTTTCCTCCTGAACCAGATAACAAGGTCTTCCATTCTCTTTCCCTCCATGCCCTGTTATCAAGGGTTAGTTAGGATCTGTCTTCTTCCAAGGATAAAGCTAATAATGTGATATAGAAGAGTTGCTTTTGGAACTGTGACTATTATGGTGACATGCAGAGCAAACATGGTATGTAAAATTGGTTGCAAACTTCCTAGGGACATCATTGTACATTAGGTCAGAGGGAGAGCATAACTCATGAGCATTGAATATCAAACCAAAGAATGGAGTGGAATGTTATTTTATTTTGATAAATAAATCTTGCCTGAAGACCAGAGGCAAAGCTAAAGCCACTAAAGGTCAGACAATGGTGACCCACACTTTTAATCCCAGGATTTAGGAGATAGAGACAGAGTCAGATGGATCTGTGCAATGGTTGTAAACTATGAAAAAAATAATAAAACATGTGGGTGGGGAAGGGCAGGCAGGCTGAAAGGATCTTTGGTTGGTGGACAGCTAGAGGCCATGTTGATATTCATAGCGTGTTGGTCTGTGCTTCCACCAAGAGCCATGTCTTGGTCAATAATGCTGATACAACTGGGAGCCATGCTAATGTCCATGGTCATTTTACTACCTACGGTCATCCAAATGTCCATAGCCTTAGGTCATGTCACTCTCCATGGACTGTGGTGCCACATGAGGCTATGTTGATATGGGTGGCCTGTGTGGCCACCTGGGGTTATCTAGATGTCTGTGACTCATCTGTGATCTGTGCTGTTGCCTAAGATCATGTTGGTGTCTGTGATCCATTTTTCCCTATGCTGATGCCCATGGTCTGTGATGCCTCTGGAAACCAGGTGGAAGTCCTTGGAGTGCGTTGATGGTAGCTATCATGTAGATGTTCATGGTCCGTGATGTTACCAGAAACCATGTAGAGGCCCAGGATCCATGCTCCTGTTGTCTTTGAAGGGCAAGGAAGGTACATTTTCAGTGACACTGATGAAGCAGATACACAGTTGAGAAGGAGGGGCATAGAAGGCTTCTGTGACAACCCCTAACCCCACCCCAACAGCCCCCACCAAAGGTAATAGCATAAAAAGGAAAGCATCAAAGAGAACTCTTAAAAATTGTGATAAGACCTAGTACTCTTGAGGCAGAGACAGGTGGACCTCTGTGAGTTCAAGGCCAGCCTGGTCTACAAGACTTTGTTCTAGGACAAACACCAAAGCTACACAGAGAAACCATGTCTTGAAAAACAACAACAAAAATCATGATCAGAACATTGAAGTGTAGCTCTCCACAGTTAAGGGCTTCTGGGCAGGAGTACTGATGGAGAAGGACCCTGGAAGTTTGACCTGCTCTAGTGAGTATATGGACAACAGAAATTTGGCTTTTTTTCCCCTTGGTTTTTTTTTTTCTTTTCAGGGGGTTGGAAGTGACAAGGGGAGTGGGCAGACATGAGGGGCAGAGAAGTAAATATGATCAGGTGCATATTGTGAAACTCCCAAATAATCAATAAAAATGTTATTGGGAAATAAATAAGAAATGGACTTTCAGTGACAGAAAACTAAAAAAGCAATTAGTTTTTAACTAGTCCCTTATAAAGGACTAGTTAAAATAAAATGAGAAAATATTTATCAAAATATTATCAAAAAGATTTTGCAAAACTCTGCTTCAAAAACAACCTAATACGTTTTACTTGCAATAGATACATGGTAATTGAGCAAAGTTATAAGGTGTAGTATGGTGTTTCAATAAATGTAAACATTACTTAATGATCACATCAAGATAATATACATACTTATCATCATAAACACTCATTTCTTTGGAAAAATACTCAAGCACCTCTTGTCATCATCACACAAGGCCCACCTTGAGGACCACGCCTGGCTCACAGCTGCCACTCACTAATACTGCATAGTCCCACCTAGCTCCCTCTCACGTCTGTCCTGGAGCCACTACCATTCTTGACACACCATTTGAAACTACCTTCTCTCACAAGTGAGAAACATTATTTTTATTTGTTTCCTTGCATATTGACTTGCTTTTATTTTAAAGCTCTTTATTTCTTTCTTCTCAATTACTAAATAATCACCTGGCATTAACCTCAGGTTTCTCAATTTGATCATCATTTTTTTTCAATTTATTATGGTATCATTTGCTTCTCCCTCTTCACCTTTTGTCAAAGATTTAGACAGTTCACAGTCTGTTCCTATAGAGCTCATTTTCCTGGATCTTTGCTTCCGCAGCTTTTGCACCTGTGAATCCTACCTACAGTTGCTGTAAAGTGATTTAATTTATGTTGCATGGGACCTGCAAGATGACTGAGGAAAAACACTTCCTACACTTGCTTGAAGGCCGGAAAGCCCTAAGTTTGATCCCTAGAGCCCATTTAATGACGAAATGAAAGTGCTTACTGCACAAAACTGTTTTCTGATCATTACATCTACTCTATCATGTATGTTCCTATTCCCCCACACAAAGGCAATGAATAATTTGTTTAAAGAATGTGTTTTATACTAACATTTAGAGATCTTTCTTGTCATTATTCCCTTAGAACATAGCACAACCAAAGTTTTTGAGGGATTTATGTCGTGTTAGATATTATAAGTAACTGGATATGGTCTCAGTAAACAAGACTATATGTGTAGTTATAAATACTGGATAAATGGTGTAATAAACATTTATATAAGTGGAAACAAATTTTTTGCTTACATTTCATTTAATCATTACTTAACTTAATAGATATTCAATAATGTCACCTTTATATTAGAAATTATACTAAAGGAATAGAAGATGAGCAATAAAAGAATAATTCCCACCTATCGAGGTAGGTGACATAGTAATGAAGGGTGTAAAATAATCTATAAGATATTAAAAGTTATATAACTTATAACCAATTCAGTGTGGTACTTCATATGCATAAGACATTACTAATAGAGGATAGAATGCTGAATCTCTGAAACCATACTTTCAGATAGTCTCCTTGGTAATAAAACACTATTGGATAGATTAGTCCTCCTATTTCTGTGGATGAATGTTATCCTAAGCTTGCTCAACCTTAAAGACCAAGTTAGCCAGTCTATTCCGGTGATGAATATTTTTAAAGGGTTTATTCTAGTCTTAATTATGTGCATGTGTGTGAACACACACACACACACGAGTGTCCACAGGCATGCATGAGCTCATGACGGCCAAAAGAGTGCACTGAATTAGCTTGATTTGAATGAAAAGTGGTTGTTAGCCGCATGACATGAAAGCTAGAAACTGAATGCAGATTGTATGAAAAAGCAATGTGGCTTCTCACCTGCTGAGCCATCTCTCCAAACCCAGAGATGAACATTTAAATGTTAAATAAAAGTCATGATAACAGTACTTTATTTGCTGTCTAATACAACAAATAATTCAATAAGGAAGAGTCATCAAAGTCATACAATCATGAGAGATAAACAGAAATGTCAGCAACTGAAATGTAAATGACAGGAGTATATTACAGGATATTTATGTCTTCGCAAATATATGAGAAATGCCCCAAAATTAAAAATAATCCGTCATCTGAAAAAATTACACATGCTTTAGTAAATGTCCACTGCCTTACTATTTTATAAGTGAATGATAATTAGAGCAAAATAGCATTAATGAATACTAGTTTATATCTGTCATTGTTCAGGTAGAAAACAAATTTTTAAAAAAATTTAAAACTGATGATAATTATGTATTTTTGCTTCTTAACATTGGTCCAAGAATTCCAAAGACTGTCTATGTGTTCTGGATTTAATCATATAAAAAACATGCAAATCCTGTACTAATAGTTATTTATTTATACATTTATATATATATTTGAGACAGGGTCTCAGTATGTAGTTTTGTCTGTCCTTACTCTCTACCAAGTTGGCATCAAACTCAAAGAGATCAGCCTGTCTCTGTCTCCTGAGTGCTGGAATAAAGGGCATTCACCACCACTGTGCAGTCCCTGTACTATTCTTATTTGTTAAGAGTTATGTAGCTATTTGTAGTATAGCTGAATTTGACCTTCAAATAAACATACCCTACATGAAAATTACAATATGCAACACATGAATGTTATATGTTATAATTTACATGTTATTTACTTCTAATGTGAATCTAGCCATAGGTTTGGTTAAAAATACTTGTTGAGCCGGGCAGTGATGGCGCACGCCTTTAATTCCAGCACTCGGGAGGCAGAGGCATGCGGATCTCTGTGAGTTCGAGACCAGCCTGGTCTACAGAGCTAGTTCCAGGACAGGCTCCAAAGCCACAGAGAAACCCTGTCTCGAAACAAACAAACAAACAAAAAACTTGTTGATTTTACCTGGCCCTATTTTTTAATTCCTAGAATTACTGTTATTTTAAAATACTGAATAATTTCATAAGTAGCACTGAGTTGCATCATTGAGTTATGCATTTTCTTATTTTCAAATAAAAATTGAATAAATCACATGTATAAAATGTGAATTTAATCCTGAACCATATACACATAATTAATACTAAATTGTTCTCTTTGCTTTAGCAAAAAAAGGACTTCAAACCTGGAGATATAAACACAATTGCATTATACTACTTATAACCTAAACAATCCTCTTACTAGTATAGAAATATAATTAACTGAAATGTTATCCACTGCATAAAATAATGCATCTATCAATTTGTGTTGGTTAGGTTAATAAAATTTTGTCATGTGAAATGAAAATGATTTTCAGAAAAGTAACTGATCTTGATCTTCTTTCTCATACAATATTGATATAGATCCATAAATCTCAAATCTCTAGGAGGTTATAAATACTCTCATCTCTTTTTAACATGGAACTTGAATGTACCAGGAGGTGATCCCTTCACTAACATACTAACCAGCACATGGCCCATCACACAACAAAACCTTTCTCTCAGAACCTTCCCCATTTACTTTAGCTTTATTCTACTCAGTCTGACATCTGTGTTCTCTGCTTTAGAAATTACTGGGCATGTCTATGTGAAGATACTGACTTGACATTCATTATACAATAAAAGAAAAAAAAACACAGAAAAGTCAACTCCTGGCCACTCAAGAGCCTTACAATAAGAGACAAGGCATTTGGAAGACCTCAAAGACTGGACAACAGTGTTCAAGGGCCAAATTTTCTTGACTTGGAAGAGAAATGCAGCTGAAATGCAAAATACTGGTAAAAAGCAAGTATTTAAAAAAATTTAAAGTATACTTTATTAAGTATACTTCCATGACTTGTATTGTTTTGTCATGTGTTTACATTAACTATTACAGAAATATTTATTCTAAAGGGCAGTCGGGAAGTTTTTGCTAGTTTTGGCTTTTTCTTGTTTTCTTTACATTTGAGTCTGATAAATTGATGAGTACCTTTGTAGAATGAAAATACATCATGGCAAGGAAACAAAAGTCAGACGGAAAATTAAATTTTCATGAGGACCAAAGGTATAGCCAGAACCCCATTTGCATAGGAGCCATGGAGTAACACTGATTTCTGCCACCACTTACAGCCTTTGGCATATCCAGGGGAAATTACAGGGACTGACAGACTATCAACCTACGCAAAGCCTCAGTGGAGAATAAAATCTTGGTTGGCTTTGCACATCCTGTGTCAGGGCACATAGCCTGGAACTGCTTAAATAGACGTCTGTTGTCGGCTTAAGTGTATATGTCACCTTCCCATGCTTTCAACGCCATCTTCCAATGCAATTGAATACTGAAGTGGCCATGAATTAGTTGAATAGATTGAGAAATCACCTTCGTGCTTTTAGACTGGGAGAAAAAAAACATTGCAGCCTAAAAAGCATTATGGATGCAATATGGAGTCTTTTGAGTTGCATTTTATCAATTTGTGTGACTTGGAATACAGCGATATATAAATGTTAGTAGTCACTAAGCACATGTAAGCAGGTGCAGTGTGCTTTGCCAGAGGAGAGCTGACACTTTTATGTGATCTCTCAGCTGGAGTGGCAAAGGAGCATGGGAGGAGAAAGGGGGAAACACCTGTCACCCACTCATTTTATTTTCCAATCATAGTATCTTGAAGGGAAAGAAATTGCATTAAAATGAAATATCTACCATGACTGAGATGGAGGCATTGTATCCTAGCTGTTTGCATCCATTACTTCCATACTGAGAGAATTTTAAATGCATCGTAATATGTCTCACAAGGATTTATTCAGAGGAGTGTGTGTTCGGGGAAGGCAAATGCTTTGCATATTGCATGTGATAAACCAAAATCTGAAATTATATTTTATACTTTCTGTGAGAGAATGAGAATATTTTAATTGAGTCTCATTTACTTTCTTGGTATACCTTTTGACAACAGTGAGGAATGGGGACAACAATGTAAGATTCCAGGAAAAAATAAATACATTGAATAAATGACCCCTGAACCAATCTTATCAATGACTGAATCAATCAGTCTGTCAAGTTGGGAAAAATTATAAACCATAGAGGAAGAAATCTCATAAAAGAGACTGAAACTAGTAGTTGCTCAGAAAAGATTATTAATTGTGAAATAAATTTGTAGGATATCAGAAAAGAATAAATGTCTTCAGATTTAAAGGATCTGCTAAAATCAGTTTTTGCAGGGGAAAGAAAATTACTCTTAAGAGGATGAATTTGGAAGCAGGTATAAAAACACATATATGAGTTATATATTTTACGTGGGATCTAGAAGACAAATGCATAGGGGAAGTGCTGCCGGTGGCACTCAGAGTTAGAATGTTGAAGGGAGACGTATAAGAACATCAGAACTGACCTTTACTTCTGTTACAGCCATCAAACAGGTTATTATTAATCCAAACAATATTATTAAGGGCTTAGTGAGTCTGCCACGTTATCAGGTATGAGCAAAACTTTTGTAATTTCCTTTGGTACCTATGGTAAAATTAGTGATTTTCATCAGACAAACAAAAAAAAAAAGAATATGACTTTAAAATGAAATAACTTCATAGTGTAGCAAATGCCTGTGATATTTCTAGATCAAATGAGAAAGTTATCTATTCCCAAATACTCTTCCACCTCCCATCTCTTTAGCGTTATAGCTTATACCTTTCCTCTCCAGAGTATTTCACTTGAAAGTGAATTGAACAGCTTAAACTACAGCCTAGCCCTTTCTCAAGCCATGAAAGGTGTTTCAGTGGAGTCAGAGCAGAAGAAGGAAGTCAGGAGGAAGGAGAGAAGGCAAGAGTTTCAAGATGAAGGGCAGCTTCTTCGGGACCTCTCGGAAGACTTTGGCGGAGTGAAAATAAGATCAAGATGTGGCTAAACTAGCCGGCCAGCCAACACCTTTATAAGCTTGACATGCTCAGTCAGGCCTTGATAAAAAAAAAACAATCTTTGTGAACAATGTATGCACCTTTATGAAAAATGGAAAATTCTTCCCCTGTGCCTTATCATGATCTATATAGAAATATCATTTTATGATTCAATAAAAAAGCATGTCTATAATTTATGTTTCCCACTGTTTTCAAAATGTTAAATTATTGATAAAATTTAAGATTAAATATTTTAGTAATTTATAAGTCTATAATAAAATGCAGTGTTATTGACAAAAAGACATCGTAGATTTTAAGGAGAGTAGGGAAGGGTAAATGAGAGGATTTGTTGGGAGGAAAGGGAAGGGATAAATATAATAATATCATTTCAAAAAAGTTTGTGTGTTTCTATGTGTAGAAAAATATATAAATAAGAAAATGTCAGGGTGGGGAGATTACAATAGGTGAAATAAAGCTCCACTTAATCTAGTGATTACCCAAGAGTAAGAAAACAGATGTTCCCTGTATGTAAGTGGTAGGGGTGACAATGTAAGAAAGAGGAGGGAGGAAGAGAAAAAAAAACAGACCTGCCTGAGAATGATCTGTCAACTCTATTTGCTGAACTCTCACAAGTTGGGTGATGGCCCAGTGATACGTGGCCCTTCAGTTTAGAAGAATCTTATGAGTTTTTTTATGGCAGAACTGATGTACTGTCACTAATTGTCCATCTAAGCCAACCGATGTGTTTAAAAGTAAAATTATATACATTTATTCACAATGTAAAAAAGGCTATCACTCTCTTTAGGCAAAGATTATATACTATAAAACATGTTTTGTTCTGTATATTCATTGCAAATAGTATTTGCTTTTATAAGAATATTTGTATGGAACGTTCTTAGACCACAGACTCTATTCTCACCTAGACCCACTTTCCCCCTTAATTCTGGTGCCATTAGTTCCCTTTGCATTTCATTTCATTTGTATGGTTTCATTTCTACCTCAATGTCATGTATGCATGCATTATTTTTTTTGCACCTTTGTAACACCCAGGATAGACAAATGACAGAAGGCATGCATGAGTGTTTTCTAGGTCTACCTTAACTCATTTAGCAAGATGTCTACTTGCTGCATTAATTTTCCAGCAGATTACATCATTTTTCAGGTATGAATAGAAAGAAGTATTTCCGTGTTTCATCATCTTTTCCTCAGTTCACTGACACCTAGGTTGATTCCATAACTTAATTTTTGTAAATGTTTTTAACAGCATATATTGAAGCATTTATGCTAATGTGTTGCAAAGGAATCTTAATAAAGCATTTGGGTTTATTAGAACTTTCATCTTATTGTTGTCAAGTGTTTTTTCTTTACATAACAATTGCATTCTATATTATTAACACTTTTGTTTAGAATTACTTTCAAATGATGAAGTAAATGTTTATATTTGCCATTTGTTTTTGATGTTTTTTTTTCTGACTTCATTTCTCATTGTTCTGGTGGAATACTCAGATAAAAGCACATAAGAGGAAAAGAGTTTAATCTATTTCATAATTGCAGGATATAGTTCATCAGGGTGGGAATCTCAGGAGGGACCTCAACGCAGCTAATTACACACATAGTCAGGGAATGAATAAATGTGTGCATGCAACTGCTCAGCTCACTGTGTCATAGGACACAAACCAAGGGAATGGTGCCACCCAAAGTGAGTAGACTTCCAGCCACAATTACAGTGACCAGGTTAATCACACAAAGGCATGGCCATAAGAAGACCTGATCTAGTCAACCCATCTTTAAGACTCTCTTATTCTGTGATTCAAGATTGCTTCAAGTTGACAATTAGAACTTCCCATTGCAATGTTCTTTGTTATTTGGAAGACAAGTTTGCATCTGGTGTATCTTCCCCATTCCCTAAATGGCTTTACCTAACATTTCTCATAAAGCAGGCTGATTGTGTTGAACTTCCTAACTATATTTGGAAAAGGTATTTCATGTTTACTTAAAGGAAATACAATAGGCATGTCATCAAAGTTTATCTTTCTTTTGAAGAATCAAAACACATCATTTCATATTTATCTTTTAGTTTTGTACAAAAAATAAGACTAGACTATATATATTTTCTTCCTAGATTACGTCTCTTTTTCTACAGTTTCTATAGTTTTCCTCTATAAACTTATTAGAATAAACTTGATTATGATATACCCTAGGATTACCTTTTTACATTGTACATTTTTGTTTACATTTCTTACATTTTAGTGCCATTGATCTTTTATAATAGCCAAATTTATACTCTTATTTCTTAGCTGAATTTTTCTCAAAAAATTTCTCTGCTGCCCTGTTTCTGAAACTATCTTTCCATGCCCATTAGCCTCCTTGGTGTTCAAAGTTTATTGATGCACTGGTCATTTTTCACACCTGTTCTTGGTGTTTCATTTGAAAATATCTATTGCTGTTCAGTGAAGTCTCTTCTTATTTTTCCCCTCACACATCTAGCATAGTGTAACAATTTCAAGTTCATGCAGTAATACCGTCTCACTCACCCATTGTAGATTAATTCCCAGAAAATTCACTTTTTAAGCTCCCATACTCCTGCTCATATTTTGGATGTGGAGACTCCAGCAGAACTTTTAATGCATTTGTCCTTTCATATAGCGCATGTCAAGCCTAGCTCACTGTTAAATGATTGATAAATGCCTTCTTTATGGAACATGCTGTACTTTTCTTCATGCTTGGTAAATTTTGATTGAAGGCCAGGCATTTTGAATATCACCTTGTTGGGTACTAGATAATTTTATCACTGTAAACATTTGAACTTTGTAGTAGTATTTAAGTAATTAAGAACCATGTGACTCTGACAGGCAATTTTTAAAAAGTTTGATCAGTGACATCAAAGTATTAATCAACTGAGACCAGGATGTAGTGGTTTCCTCTGTATAAGCACATTCTCTCCTCGAGGGAACAGGAAAGTTAAGAAGTAAATACACCTCACAATTCCTGAATAGACAGACTTTACAAGACTCACAGAGATTCTCTCCGAGATTATCAAAACAGCAAACAATTGCGTAGGAAAGAAAAAGGTCCTACCAGACCACTTCCTACAAGTCATTCAGGTTTCTCCGGGGATGCAGTCTGGATAATTCATTGTCTGTAATGTTGTGGGGTTTTAGATGATGTGTTGATCTTTGATTCATACATACTTCCCAAGTAACACTTCATCCACATTAATTTGCCAACTCATTAAGCTTGATTTGGTAGAAATCCTTAATATTTTCTGTAATCAGTCATCTATCTGGGTAAATAGATATTTTCTCATGTCTCCTCTGGAAAAGTTGTTCTCACTGACTGAAGAAAGACCTTTCTGTACTTGTGAAATTCACTTAATTATTTTATACTGCTGAATTTTGGGTCATTTATCTAGACAGGTTTCCTGGCCATGTGTCCTATGGTGAATTGTACTATACTGCTAGTAATTTTGAGATTTTTTTTTCTAGTACCCTTCATTTTACTGCGATTCATCAAGCAGAATACTGGCCAGTTGGATTCCCCTGTGAATACTAATGGTTCTCTCTGTGGAGCACCATGCTATGTGCGGTCTAACCTAAGAACTCTAAAATAACTCCTTAAAAATCTCAGCTTCATGTTCTCAATTCAGAGAGATTTGAGACTCTCACAAAGCTTTTTCTCCGCTTTGGGAATGGCAATGACTACACAGAGATTCCATGCACTTTTAAGTAAATCTGGGATAATCCTATAGCAAGCAGTCTGTGAAGGGGGGCTGTTCCTGTACAACCACTCTTACGTCCCTGTGGTTTTCCTAGATTTTCTGTGTGCAGCAAAGACTTTCACAAGAGTCCTTCAAGGAAGAAGAACAGGTTGGAGAAATGGCATGTGAAAGAATTCCAAGCGGATGAGGAAATTGAGCAGACACAATAATGTGAGCTGTCTCTAGAAGATTGCGAAATCCTGGAACAAGCTTTTCTCTGGGCACCCGGAAGAAGGGGAAAATGGATGGCCCCTTGACTCTAAGGCCCATGCTGAAGTTCAAATACTCCGAAGTGAGCAGAAATTTGGTAACTTGATTACACGTATAAATTACCTAGCAAGATTTATAATATCTACAAACGATGAGCATTCCTCTGTGTCTGCACCACAGCGGTTCTCAGCTTGTCTTCCTTGTAGGATGATTCAAAGGGGTTCCTGTGTCTAATGAGTTGAAACTGTCAAGATGCACAGTTCTTCTGCTTTCTCGTTTTATCTCATTTCAGCCATTAAAGCAAATGCAATTCCCAGTACTCTGTCTTGCCCAGAAGCATAATTGACCAATATATTTCTAAATGGTAAAAAAAAAAAAAATGAAATCAAGACTGTTTTCTTTCCAGTAGAGCAATTAATTTATGAAATTAATCAAGTTAGTTAACCTCGTTTCCTTTTAAATACTCTCCAAATGATATTGGCTGCAATATTCTAGGTCATTGTAGGAGAATAGCCTATTTAGGCAAAATGTTTGCTTCATAATCAGCACCTTGTAATTGGGTGTTGTAAGAGCTCATGAAGGGAAGAAACTGTGCTATGTGTCCCAGAGCCAGTGATGCCACCTGAGAAAGATGGGCGGAAAGTGATGGCTGATTCCCGGGAGCACTGCCACTAGGCAATTACATAAATTCATTTGCTGGGAGCCACAGTCTGGCCTCATTCTGGAGAGCTGCGGAACTTGATTGAGTCAGCATCTACACTATACCCTGTCTCCTAAAGAGTCACATTAGCCAAAGCTCAAGATTGATGTTCAAATTGAAAATGCCTTTCAACCTGTTACAATGACAAATAGACCGAACAATAAAACAGTAATACTATTTATTCACAATACTCACTCTCTGGCACCTCCATATACAGACAAATTATCAGAGCATTCTTTGATAATATTAAGTACAAGGAATGTAGAAAAAACAAATATTTACTAGTACCACACTAAAACAACAAGACATCTGACTCCAGGAAATGAATTTACATCTACCACTGCAGAGGGCTAATTTTTATATCTCAGTGATTCCTCCCTGGATGATGTCCATACTGGAACTGAAAATTCCCAATTCCTATTTTAATTTCTTTTTTGGATGACAAAACATACTTATTTACATTGTTTAATTAGGTAAATTATGCTTCAAATAAATTATAGTCAAATTTTCTGGAACTGTAATTTATTATTGTTGTTGATTTTTTAAAAATGCTCTTTCCATACATTTATTTAGGTCCGTGGTTTAGTGTCTTTCTTTCTGGATGAATACACCTGGCAAGAATTTAACTATACTCTTAAGTGCTGAAAATTGCCATAAGGTCTCAAAAATTAATAGTAATCATGAATGAAGACCAAAAGAAAATACATCTGTTATAATAATGATAAAATTTTATGAAAAAGATGCAAAATCCCTAGTAAACCTTGCTGACTCACAAACATGTCATTCTATTGCCAATATTCTTGGTTACTTTCTAAAGGAAACCAAAATCCTATTAGAATAATCAGCAATAGGATTAAATCATGATACAAAATTGGCAAACCGTTTCTGACACCATTATTGAATCCAAGAACCTGTGACTTGACAAGCTATCCACAGGGGAGAGCATATTATTATTCTGCTAAAGGGTCATAATAATGGAAACAACTTATAACTTCTGGTTATATCCATATAATATTGGATCAATCAACCATCTTCAGAGAAGCTTCCTGAATGGATGGAAACTAACTTGGTGGCTGATTTGTCTCTCTTCATTTCCATGCCTCTGTAGTGCTCTATTTCAGAGTCATGCCTTTATCCTTCTCCCACAGAACTTTCCATAAAATGCTGATCACTCCCATTCCTACTAGTGTGTCTATTCATTATCATTACCTGGTGTGGGACAATTCTGTATTCTGTCAGTTATGTTTTAAATAATAAACACTGATTGGCCAGTAGCTAGGCAGGAAGTATAGGCGGGACAACCAGACAGGAAGTGGAGGAGGGGCAATGAGAACAGGAGTATTCTGGGAAGAAGGAAGCTCTTTCTACAGTCCTGCCCAGACACTGAAGAAGTAGGATGTGACCTGCCCCGCCAGAAAAGGTACTAAGCCATGTGGCTAACACAGGTAAGAATAATGGGTTAATGTAAGTTACAAGAGGTAATAAGAAGCCTGGGCTATTGGGCCAATCAGTTTATAACTTATGGAGACTACTGTGTGATTTTCTTTGGGACTTGCCAGCTGTGGGAACTGGGCAGGAAAGAAACCCCAACAAGTGAGCTTCTTATGTTACAGTAACCAAAAAGATCTTTGCAGAAAACACAAAAAGAAATTTGCATATCATGCATATTTATCACTTAAGTTTCAGTACCTCCTCCTATTGACTTGCCTGCTTCCCACTCATGTTCACGCCATCCCAGGCAGTAACAAGGTCCTTATCAGTCATGGAAATGATTTTACTAAGTTAACCCATAGACTTTAAGTTCATGAAGTCTATAGATTCGAATCTACCACATCTTGATTAATCTCTGACCAACAAAACTGCTAATGGATGTTCTCTGCATTAAGAATGTGTTTTATGTTTTCTTTGGGCTTCAAGGATCTCTACTTGTAATAAACACCTACAATTTTGAGAATTCTGATTACAAGAAGTGATAGGTTTTCTCATTTGTGGAATTTTATTTGCATTTGTACTTCACTTTTCACCTTTAAAAAAAAAACACTTAATAGAACTTTGTTTTCTACAAGCATAAAATTTGTCTTAATTTAAATGAAAGCTTTTATCAGAAGTGACATACATTAAGAATTTGCCCTGTTTTATGGTTTTAAGCTCTTTTCTATTGAATGTTACAGAAATAGTTTACTACATAGATTAAAAGTGTCTTCCTGTTCTTAAGCCCTGTCTTCTTCCCGTTTTGTAAGGCAGTGGCTTTATTTTCCAGAGATGGTGCTCTTGATTTCTGTGAATGCTTAACAATACTAGTGTTCATTCTTCACTGCTATGCAATGATGCTATGTCTGCCTTCTATCGAAATCCCTATACACCCTTCCAATCAAGAATAAAGCTTTAGTTATTCTGCTATACAGACCACCATTGCAAGTTCTCTTCATTTTCAGTGTATATTTCCAACACACCTCTATTTTGTGCCCCACTGTATAGCCTCTAAGAATTAATCTAATACAGCAGGCTTGATACCAAGTGTCCCTATCCAGCTTAGTCAAAGCACCACCATATTTCAAATTCTTTAACAATCTTTGCCAAAGGTATGTAAAGCATCTAGCATAACCTAGTACTTAAAAGGAAAGTCATGCTATTAAAACATACATTGATCTAATGCAGGAACAAAGTATCTTTATCTACCTATTCTTATTTTAAATCGTCAGTAAATATTTGAATATAAAACAATTGTTAGATATTTTGTTTTTACATAATCAAAACAGTCATCAGTGTACCGCCTACTCAAGCTAGGTGCATACTGACTTCAATACACATATAATAGTCATTCAATGATTAATATGAAAATTACAATTTCATTTCCTTTTAGTAAATAGACTTTATCTGATTATCTATATTAAAACATTAACACCCTTTACTATTATCATTAATATTTCTATTTCTTTCTGATACCCACAATCCAGTCAAGCACAATGTATAAAACAATAGAAAGAAAATGTTCATCTGACCAACACAGATACAAATCCTGGCTTCACTGTTTTGACAATTTAGTCTTGGAGAATTTGTGTATTTATTATTCCATATCTGAATGAATGTGTGTGTGTGTGTGAAATATGGAAAAATGGGAACCTTTGCAGGAATTTGTTCATCTTCCTTTCTACTTTTCTTCCGTAACAACAACACTTGTTGTAATTACATACTGTAATTAACTGACAAATTAAGTGTCAGGTAATTACAACACTTAATTTGTCAGTTAATTACAGTATGATCTTTACTTAGTTTATCTCAGAGCAGACATAATCTGTACAAAACTGGGTGTCCATTAGTATAACTTCTGTTGGATGGTCAAATTTAAAGAACCTTTATTCAAAAGTGCCAGAAGTAATCAATAAAAACCTACTATTTCAAAATCAATAGCTTCTGTGAAGCTACAATAACACTTAAATATGAGGAAGACTTGAAAATAAAGAATTGGTTCACTGAAAAGTTAATTGAGCTTCAAATGTAGAATTACAAAAATGTGCTTTTTACAAAAATGCAGTCACTGGAATTGCCAACTCTGTGAGAATTTCTTTAAAAGAGATTTTTTTATTTCCAAAATAATAAACCTGTGACATTTTGCAGGTCCTCATAAGCTGTGCTATCTTCCAAAGGTCTTTGCACAGAAATCGATAGTTGGGAATAAGTTCTGCTGTATTTTACTTCAGGCATTGATATTGAAAGCTATAGATTAATACTCAAACATTTTGTTAATACTCTGCTCCATAAATGGTTTTTTTTGTTTGTACAATATATATATATGCCTTTAAGGTTTTCAGTGTAACCTTTTCTGCTTGAGCTTTTCTTGAGAGAAGCAGCATCTCTAAGCCAGACATAGCTTCCACGACGCTTTGATGCTATGTGTCAAATCTCATCACTGGCTGTGAGGAGTGACATTTCTCTTGAAAGCCCCTAGCAATGGCAGTGTGAGCATTTGGTGGCCATTTCACACAACGCAAGCAGTTCCTGCAGCAGCACACTTCTTTTTAGGCTTCTGCAAAGGTGACCAGAGTTGCCATTATTTTCAGTATACCATCCCAGATAAGAGGAGTACTCCGCTAGAAAGGTCTGAGTTGGATTCTCTTAGCCGGTATTTTATAATTGCTTTGCAACCCAGTTGTAGCCATTTGCTTTTTGAATAAGCATTAGAAATATTTGTGTATGTTTCCAAGTGTGAATCAATAGGAAATTCTTTTTTCTAATTTATTTCTTTTGTTTGTTGGTTTGTTTGTTTGTATCGTGAGACAGGGTTTCTCTGCGTAGCTTTGAAACCTGTCCCGTCACTCACTCTGTAGACCAGGCTGGCCTCAAAATCACAGAGATCTGCCCGACTCTGCCTCTCAAATCCTGGAATTAAAGGCATGTGCACCCACCGTCTGACTTATACATTATTATTATTTTTAAATTCCGTTTTACAATCCCATGATAGTTCTCTCTCCCACCATCTTTCCACCTGCCGCGCACCGGGCCCCCGTGTCTGCACTCTGTGCGCTGGCACCCAGTTCGCGAGCTTCGGGCAAGGGGGCTGGAGGTTAAAATACACAGACACACACAGACAGAGAGACAGAGACACGGGTCATCCTTGAATTCCCCAAGAATGCCCCCTTTATTGTGTTCAGGGGCAGATTATATAGAGTTAGCCATGCCCCAGCCAAACCCACCAGAAACCACTCTCCTGCCATCAGGAACTCCTGAAGGTCTCATGCTCAGAGCAGCTGTAGGCACTCAGATCAGGGGATTACAAGAAATTCAGGATCTGCGGTCTCACTGCTCCCAACATCCACCCCCCTTGTCTCTCCACTCCAGAAAACTTTCCCTTCATTCCTACCAATGGGTAGGAGTTCTGATGGGGAGTCAACAAAGTCTGGCACATTAAGTTGAAGCAGGACTAAGACCCAACATAGGGAATAGGCTCTGCTGGGATTCTATACTCGATAGGAAAATCTTAAATCCTGTCTTACAAAATAAATACTATGTTAAAAACACCTCCTTCATAATTCCACAATCCTCTCATCACAATTTTACTTGAAATTTGCATGGGTATCATTAGTAATTAGAGTTAGAATAGTTTAAAATATCTGGTCAAACCTATAGCTTTCTGAATGAAATAGTGGAATATTTACACAAAATTGCCTAGAATTAGATCATTAATTTGATTTTGTTAAAGCATACTGAGAGGTAATTTGAGACTCCAAAACTTTCCTAATTTTGTATCCAAACTGGGTTGGGACTAGAAAGCCAGGAAAGATTTTGTGCATTAGAGTGTATAAGTCCCCAGGCAAGAACATCATTTCTTTATTCCCTCAGGACATTTGCCCAGGATACTGATGGACACATAATAAGTGTTACTATGTATATACAGGGTGGATTTCTTGCGTTAAGAACTTGCCATGTGAAGAGAGGCTCTTTTCTGCCTCTGAAACAATCGCAAAAATATCTCTAATTGAACCAGGACTGTTAAGTGCTAGATAATGTTAAAGACGGTGATACAATGTCACTCACTTATGAAATTTCAGTAACACATGTGGTTTGTCTTCTAAGAAAGCTATAAAATAGCATGAAATATTTAAAAATATTTGTGATGTTTCATGATATAATCCTTTGAAGCAATCATTTAATGAACACTGATAGAGATGCCAAAAATTTTAAGTTTACACATTACCATTTTATTTCATAAATAACTTGATTCCCATTACTCATTTGTTATTCTTTTATTTTATGATTCTCCCTGTTACAAATTTATTATATGTATTAAGATGCAGTATGGTGTTGTTTGTGCACAGTTAACACTGTGTAAAACTGGAGTTCCAGTGGGAAGATGAAACTACCAGCTGATTGTACCAGAATTAACACATAATCCTAAAGAAAATAGCAAATCAGCTGAATCAAAAATTTAAAGAATTTTACTACTTAAGATAATTCACCGCAGGCAAGTAGCGATATGATAGAAAAAGTAAACAATAAAGAATGGTGGTGATAAAATGAGAGGGCTGTGAAAGCCTGAAAACAAATATATGTATATGCTTATTTAGGGAACTTCCAAAGCACCAGAGGTTTCATGCAATCTAGGACGAGAACCTATAACACTGGGAATCAAGGGCTGGGAATCCTAACATCCAATGCCTGTGTCTATAACAATTGCCTCTGTGGGACTGAGTGTCATAGAATCGTACCTCTATGGAAGCTATAATAATAAAAAGTAACACCTTTTGCTTCATACTCTTGTCTGTGAATGGCATTCAGCTTCCAGAAACATTGGATTATAACAATTCTCAAGTATTCGCTGTTGGTTGAAGCTAGCAGCATTATGCTTCCAACTGAAGTACATAGAGTCATGTACTTTCGTTCTAAAGCCTAGAACAATAGAAACTGTAACTTGAAATTTTGAAATGTAGCTTATTGGTCTACAAGTCTACCCGCAGGGTTCAAGAACCCAAAATGGCTGCAAAAACGTGATTCTCCTCGCTTTCTCGTGATTCCTATCTGGGTACAGCAAAGGAACCCAGGCCAATGGAAGTAATTTATCCAGTATTAATGGGATATAAGAACAATAATCTGTCAGTAGAAAGGAGAAGAAAAAGTAACAAACATGATTTGAAGCTCTTCTGGATATCACTATCAAATAAGTGAAGTATACTAAACCTCTGAAACATTTTCTCTTAGAAACTTATAACTGAACCTCAATAAGGAAACTCCTCATCTTTTAAATGCATGGAAACTATTGGGTCCTTTCTGTCCCTTAATTGTCCTTCTTGAGGAAAAGACACAAACCACAACTTGATTCAACTCTTGACTTAAATTTGGGATATCTTATTAAAATGACTCTTAGAACAGCTTTGAGCGTCCTTGTGATTCCATTCTCAAAGTTTTGCGTGTTAATCTCTACATCAAAATCTTAGTTACCATTAGTCTATCTTCAGACCTATTTATAGGTTATTGTGGTATGCTTTGTCTTCTCTTTAGGCTATTGCTTCAAAGTATAAACAGGAAAGCTTTGTTTAAAAAAAAAAACCCTCTCTGCATGTAAAAGTAGGAAAGGAAAAGGCTGGCTTCCCTGGCAGGGCACAGAACACCTGGCAAGATATGTGCCTGAGGCATAAGCCAAAGGAAACAGAGAGAATCCCAGCCATCATGGTCAACGAGTTTGAATGAGCAAATATATCAATAATTCAGTCTCACCTTCTTCATGAGTGAAATCTTAAAAAAAAATATTTTGTCTTTTTTGAGGCATGTTACCAGCATCCTTGGTGAGTATTTTTCTGCATGCTAACCAGATACCTAAAAAAGCAAGTAAACAATCACATAGAAATACCAGATAAAAGACAATCAGCTTTTCATTAAGTTTAAGGTGAAAAAGATACACCTAAAAGCACATCTTTGCCTTTTAAATTAAGTCTCAGATAAAACAACTGAAAAAATACACCTTCTGTGGAGAAAGTGAAATACAGAGTTTTTAATATGAAGAACCAGCATAATTTTTACTTATCTTTTATGCATGCTTTAGGCTATAAATTGATATGGCTTTATCTATGATTTTAAAAATTCATGACTCAATTTTGAGGAAACTGAATAGCTAGTATCTATAAAACGACACTCATCACTGTTCAGAGATATTTTTATAACAATTTGATCTCAAATCTAAGGCAAGGAACTCTTACTTCTTAATTCCATAAATTTGTTTGTCTCTGTGATAAATTGATGTTGAGCTTTCTGTCAAAATTTCATAAAAATACACCTGAGTGCTTTTCAGAATAGGATTAAAGTCATAAAATATACACCATAGAAAATATGAGATATCTAACAGCAATATCAACGGGAAGGAAGCATTTATAATTAGGGAAAATATAGAGTCACAGCTTGGCAAATGACAGGCTTATGGAAGTTAACTGTCTCTTCATCGTTCATCGTTAGTGTTTAGGAGTGCTCAAAAAAGAAATTCGCGTGTCCTCCCCGCAACAGCCAGTCATGGGAACCCTTCTGAGCTTGTTTACACTTCTGGAGAGGAGACAACAAAATACATGCAGTTGTTTAGTCTGTCCTGCACTCACCTTTTCTTTTATTGCCTTTAGACAGGTTCTTTGAGAGTATGAGGAAACAGCACAAGCCTAGAGCATCAACATAAAAAAAAAAAAGATAAATGTCACGGTGACATGGGAAGGATGTTATTGTTAGCAATACCAGTGTTGAAACTGAGTTTGGAGATAATATTCCCAAGAAAAACATGTTTGAAAATAAATATTAGGAGAGAAAAATTGGAAAGTAAGAATCGCATAGAACTAAAAAACTTTGGGTAGAAAAAAGTGATTAAAAACGGACTTTACTTAAAGGTATATTTATCACGACAGTTTGACTGAATAGTTGAACTTCTTAATGCTAGTCATGAGCTTTAATGCTGAAAATCAATACAACTGTGGCTGAGAAAGTTCCATGAGCCCATGTGCAAACAGTTATTCTAGAATGAAAAAGAACTGTGCGTGTTTTAAGATTCTCCTTCCTTTCCTGGGGAATCTTTGTTTCACACTGATGTCTTCACTTTCAAAAGGGATGACTGGACTAATGTTAAGATGCAATCATGTGTCCTTCCAACTACATCATTTTAAGATCTGAATCTCAGTTAGTTTACAGAGCTCCCCTGAACTAAAAGTAAAGGTATTATGCAGATACACATGAATGTGTCAGTGAACCAGCAGCATGCTGCAAGGATCATGTAGGATGGGGATCCTTTTCTACACTACCACGGCGACTTCTTTGGCAAGTGTCTACTTTGATTTCAGTTGTCTTTCATGTGATGCTCACTCATTAGGGATTTACACCAGGCTTAGGTATGGGCTTATTAGAAAACACCCTTTTAAAACATGTCTTCCATTGGTTAGTCTATCAGGAAATTTCAAGGGCAAAGCTGATGAACTCAACAGTAGGATAGAACAGTGTGTACCCAGGGAAAGAAGAAGACCTTTGTATGATTCACACTTATTGGTTAGTCTTGCTAGAAATAGAGGGATAATAGAGCACACAAGATTCATAGAAGACCACACCAGTCACTGTCAAGTTATCTAGGTAAATCAGCTAACCTCGTCCAGTCCCACTTCCTCTACAGTCACCCAAAACTCCTGTGCCTGCCCAACTGTGTTTTCACCAGCCTCCCTGCCATTCTATTTCCTTTAGACATTGACAACATCACATCCAGCTGGAACAAAATAAGGAACTCATTTCCACCTCACATTTCTCCTGCATTCAGTTCACTCCCAAGACCAAAGCCTGCCTGACTTGTAGGGATTCCCACCTCCTCTTGGCCCCTTTGATGCTTGTCATATCCCTACAAGGGACTTTCTGAACACTATTTTGCAGACAAGAAAGAACATACTGCACTTGTTTTTAATGGGTCTGGGCAACTATTTCAGCAAAACCTCTTTGAGTCTCATCTATTTCCTTAAAATTTTCTTTCTTTCTTTCTTCCTTTTTTTTTTTGGGGGGGGGGGGACAGGGTTTCTTTGTATCCTGTCCTGGAACTAGCTCTTGTAGATCAGGCTGTTCTCAAACTCACAGAGATGCACCTGCCTCTGCCCCGCGAGTGCTGGGATTAAAGGCATGTGCCACCACTGCCTGGCCCTTTTTTTTTGCATATTACTGAATAAGATTTCATTGATTATTTATTTGTTGAAGGACTTTACATTATTTAGAGACTTTTTTTCTGTCCTTTTAGCTCTAGGTTGTGTCATTGTTCATGCTGATAAGTGTTACTTGGAAGCACAAAAAAAAAAAAAGAAGAAAGAAAGAAAGAAAGAAAGAAAGAAAGAAAGAAAGAAAGAAAGAGGTACAATTTCCTCATCCAATCTGCTAGATTATGTATATTAGTGAAGGAATTAAGGCTGTTAATGTGCATCTCATATTGAATATGTGTATAGAATGCTGCCATTTGGTGACTTAATTTACATTTTCTTACTAAAGTGAATAGAAAAGATACGGTTGAGCAAGTACCTCTGGAGTACTAAGCCTTTGGTCATATTTCAAGGAGTGATATAGCAGGGTAATATGATAAATTTCATTTTAGAATTTTTTAGAAGAATGATATACCAAAGAAAATACTGAAAATGGATCAGGGAAAGGGCCTATTCAATACAAACACACACACACACACACACCACCACCACCACCACCAACATGATCAAGGAAACAAAAGACCACTATGCTGCAATTTTAAAAGACAATAAAGGAAGACACCAAAAGATAGAAACTCCTCCCATGCTCATGGATTGTGAGATTTAGCACTGAAAAAGTTTATCCTATCAAGTGTTATCTGTAGACTCAATGCACTCCCAAGAAAAATGCCATGTCATTCATTTACATAAATAGAAATAATCACAAAATTAATATGGAGGCACAATATTCTATGATAACCAAAGTAAGCCTGAACAACCACCACAAAAATGTTCTCAGGATACACTGTCCTTGATTTCTAACTATATTACAAAGCCATAGAGATAGAAAACTCATGGTATTGACTTGCACAAAAACAAACCCACATATAAGCCTACATCACACTGACACTTGATGTTTGAAAATGGGCCCACAATTTATATTGGATAAAAGATGTCATTTTCACCTAATAGTAACATGACACATGGATTTCTATGGGTAGAAAAGTGAACTATATCCTATCTTTAAAAGCATCTTCATTAGTCCCCTAAATGCCCGTGAAAGATGAGATTCAGTTGTTGGTTGGAGATTATAAAACCAGTTACTAGTTGCTTAAACACGACACTAAAATCTAAGATTGGAATATATTTTTCACTTTAAAAATTTTTGAAATTTAGTAGAAAAAATTGGTTTTAAGAAATCACATTAAATTATTTTTTATTAGTGGAAAACCTTTCCGTACATTGTAGTGAAAATAAAAAAACTTTGTTTGAAAGCCAAAAATAACCATTTTCACCAAAATAATACCAAAAATATTATCTGTGCCTTCACCTTCTAAGGAAGAGTTTATTTGTGCACTGAAAGTCTTTATCTTTCACCTTGTTCCACTGTAGAAAATTTCCATAACTCATTGCCATATTCATAAACATTACAAAAATACATGTTTTCCTCTGTGATTCTGTGCATCTCTTTAGCCCCCTACATGTCTCGGGGTGAGTAAATATCTTAATGATCAAATAACTTTTGTGTGTAGATATGAGAACAGAGATTGAATTCCCAGAGCCTACGAAGACTCCTGGCAGATGTGGTGCCCTTATGAGCAATCCTTGCTCTCTAATGGTTGAGACAGGAGATAGGGAGAGCGAAGTTGGCTAACTATTCTATCAGATAAAGACAGGTTTGGGTACAGGGAGAATCAACAATTTAGTAAATAAAACAGAGAGTGAACAAAAAAAAATGCATCCAACCTTAAGTCCTGACCTTCACAGAGAGAGTTACACACATGTACTGACATACTTGTACATTAACACACATGTGCACCCATAAATATGTGAACGTGACTCACATATAGATATGAAAAAATAAAACAAAATAAAATCACATTTTAACAAAGCCACATTTTTCTCTGAAGTCACACAACAGAGAGTCTCCAAGATGGTTTCATACTTGCAGAACATGGTCTGTACATACATGTCCACCCTTAGTGTGACCACTAGTAATGTTTCAGTGAGGAAGCTTCAGTTTCTCCATTAGCTGTGGGAATTAGATCAGACAGGCAGTGATTTAGCTACATACAGGGAAAACACTTTCAACCTACGCTCCTGATCGAGGCGATTTAGAAAGTTTCTCGATAAATTACAACTGATGGCTATGATTTCCAGTAGCATAAAAATAGTTTGATTTCAGGTTTGATATGCTACTCAAGTGATTCCCTTGGAGGGTTTAATATTGATTTAGCCTGAAGTGGTTGCTATTCTGAACACTGTTTTATTAAAACTGAATGCTTCCCCTGTCAGACTCAATAATTTTAATCAAAACTTTTATTCTTCCTAATCATATATGTGTGTATATGAATGTGTGTATATAGTTTTGAAACGAAGCTTTATCACGTAAAATAGTAACAGTAATATGCTCAGAAATTCCCTCTACTTAAAAAATTATATTAAGAAAGAGGCATTAAATATTAATGATAAATTATATGAAGCCCTGTTTTTAAAAACACAATTCTTTTTACAGGTGGGATTTGCTTTGAATTAAATTAGATGATATCAGAATATTTTATTTGAGAATCTTCTAAAAGCAGTTTCAGAGTACTCAATGATAAGGAAGAGAAAAAAATTACCTGGTAGGAAAAGCATACCTGTGATAGTACCCCTTTTCACCTCTTCTACTATAACAAAATATGTCAAAGAAACAGGAAAAATAGAAATAAAATGAAATTGGAATAGTAATAATTAAAATTAAGTTCTTTCGTTCATAAATAAGAATATTTGGTGCTTTCTTTCAGTAATACAATGAAGAATCTTAGTTATTCCTTATAAAGAAAATGTAATTTGAAAGTATAGCTTTTATTAACTTGGACTTTGAAATCATGAAGTATATAAAATCTCACAATGCAGGTGAAACAAACTCATCTGAAATCTGGAACCTGTTGGCACCTGCCTGACACCCGGTACTTGATAAGCTGATGTAGGTGACCACACTTTAAAGGTAGCTTGGTGTATGTAGTGAGTTCCATGCTAACCTGGGATGCCTAGAAAGAACCTGTCTAAGAAAGTAAGAACAAATAAATGAAAGAGGCTATCAATTTTGTGTGTGGGGGGGGGTGTAGGATGGACTGGGGAGAGGAAAATGGTATAATTTCTATTTTAATTTAAAATACATTTATAACATTTAAAAGAAAGAGAGAGCCAATTGTGGCTTTAACTGTCTTTTCTGAGTTACAGTGCTGGCCTAAGGTGACATTCCAAAGGCCAGGGTTTATTTTGTAATTCTTAACTTCATAACAAAGCATGCAATAGCATTTCATAGCTGATAGGTTTCCTAGTACTTGTAAGTGGTTACTTCACGGAAATTCTACCAAGGAGGCTATGTTAAAGCTACTTCATGTTTACTGACACTTAGAAAGTTTAATTACTCCTCTTTGATTAAACAATGGTAGAAATTCAAAATGAAAAGTTCTCTTGGATGCAGACTTCATGGTTTCTTAACCTTGAATTTTTTTTAAAAAAAGTGTGTGCTATGTGTGCATACGTGTATGGGTGGTATATGTGTGCATACATGTTCATGTGTATCCCCTTATATACAGATGCATGGAGACTCAAATATCAATGCTGTATACTTTCCTCAGTCACTTATCAAATTAATTTTTGAAGCAGAACCGTTCAGAAGTTGAAATTAGAGCTCACTTGGCACACCAATGAGAGAGTACTCTCATTAGATGATTTTAGGTGGACTGCCCCACCTACTGCTGGTGGTTAAGTTTTGAGCTGAACTCTGAGATCATCAAGATGGAGCTGAGAACAATCATCCATCTCTCTCTACTTCATACCATCAGACACTATGTGAGCAGGTGCCTCAAAGTTCCTGCCACCATAGTTTTGCCCCCATCACGATCTTTGAGCCCAAACATGTCCTTGCTTCCTGAATTACTTCGGTCAGGATGATTTCACACTTCAACAGGAAAGTAACTAAGACATTAGGAATCCCGGGTTTCTATTTCTTTCACTAATTTCCATCTTCTGTATCCAGCTAATATCATGTAATATCAGATGCCTGTTCTGGCAGGCGTGGATTGTGTAAGGTTCTCTTAGATGAAGATGAGGGAAAAGGTGGCTGTGGTCATTTTCCAGATCGAGACATTTGAAAGACATATCCTTCCTAAAGCACACTCCATTTACACAACCCCTTTAACTCTCAGTAGGATGTGTACATCAAAAGGCTCATTAGTAAACACCTAAGTGTGTGGCCATCTTTCTAAAGGCTCTCCTGTGTGGGCCTGCCCTGAGCAAGGGCTTGAGAAAGTATTCCTGGGTTTGTTTCAAACAATAAATGCTGAAATCTGTCACTGCATGGATGGCCTTTGTGCACTGGGAACCCTATTAGCACATTTTATTCATGCACCATCAAAGAGTAGCAAACACAAATCAGGGCCAGAGGCACATTCCACTGGGCTGTTCTTTTGTGTTGAAAAGCAGTTTTATGTCTAGAATATTTCACACAGAGTTTTGACCACAGCATCATGCTTGGCATATCATTTTATTTGGCTACTTTTCATATATTCATTGCAAATATCTACTTCCTCCTTATCTCTTTACCCTGTTCATGAAAGTGAAACATATCTTCTATATTCAGTGTAAAATCAGAACAAATTCATAATCAGGACACCAACAGTTTAATTTTGTCTCAGTCATGGGCTGGTGGTATCATGTGTTAGGCAATTTCCTTCATTTTTCTGTACTTAGCATGGCTATGAAACATTTTAGTTCTTGAGTAAGATTAGACTTGCTGGGGAATATTATTTTCAGGTGTTTGACTTTTGTTTATGCTGCATTTGTTTAACTCTGTGAAGCTGTGTTACTGTGCCTGTCTAAAATACTGAAGGTCCTAATGAAGAGATGAATAGCCAATAGTGAGGCAGGAGCAAGGATAGGCAGAGCTAGCAGACAGGGAGTGTAAAAAAAAAAGAAGGGAGGGAATCTGGGAGAAGAAAAAGAAGAGCAAAAGAACAATGAGAAGAGGACATTAGACGCTAGCTACCCAGCTACATACAGCAAGCCACAAGGAAAGAAGGAAAGAAAGGCATACAGAAATAGAAAAAGATAAAAGCCCAGAGGCAAAAGGTAGTTAGGATTATTTAAGATGAGAAAAGCTGGCAAAAAACAGGCCAACCTAAGGCCAGGCATTTATAAGGAAAGCTGGCAAGAAACAAGCCCAGTTAAGGCCAAACATTGATAAGCAATAATAAACCTCCATGTGTTTTATTTGGGAACTGTGTGATGGGCCTCCAAAAGACAAAATAAAACATCACACTACAGAGACTAGAGTCAGCCTTGAGAATCATGGGAGAAAATTAGTGAAAAGTATATCCTTTTAGAAAAGTCTGATTGACTGATTGATCGATTGATTGATAGGAAGCCAGAAATCTTGCCTGTTCCACTGTGGGCCTATCACTATTCCTCTCTCCTCCTATGATATCATCAGCTCTTCTGTCCTGGCCACTTTCAAATTGCCATCTAAAATGAGGAATTGTAGTACATGAGCAAAAGAAAATTTCTCACATGGTACTTGGTATTTGCTAGACTACATTTTGTACGAATCTACCCACACTTCTATGCGGTTTGTTTTCATTGCAGTAGCTTTATCTTATGGGAAACATTCATCGGGGCTGAGGATGCACCTTGGTGGCAGAGTGCTAGGCTCACACGCCAGAGGCCGCAAGTCCAGAGTCTAGCAAATAAACTATCACTATCAACAACAGAAAAGTGTATTTGTAGGGAGCCATGATGTCTCTAGTTTGTAATCACAACACTTAGGCAAGGTTGCTATCAGTTCCATGCTAAGCTGAGTTGATAGTGAATTCTAAGATGGACTACAAAATGAGAGTTTCTTTTAATGGACCAAAATTACAATGAATGAAAGAAGATTAAATAGAGTGGAAAATAGAACGAATATTCTGTGGTTACTTGTTTCCTTAGCATCTTGAATTCAGATTCTAAGTAAGTATCTGAAGCCTTTATCTGAAGTATTTTCCTGGTATCTACTTATTATCAGTTTATCTTTCTATTTGTCTATAAGAATGCAATTTCAGGATTTATTTATATCTTCATTGTTCATTCTAATATCACATCATCAGTACATTTGAATACATAAATCTACCTTATTTTTTCTGATGTCTGTGTTTTCATTTCATTATGTTGCTATACTTCAGTAAATTTCCTACTGGAATACTGATGTGTTCTACCTCGCGTACAGTTTTTTTTGGTCACTTTGACATACTTATAAGTAGATATCCATATTGGAAAATATGTAGACAAATAATATCTGAATCAATATCACAGGTATCTTCATTTTTCTCTCTCCAAATGATATACAATAAGATTTTTAAAAATTTCAGAAGCTCTGCCAAGTGGCTGAAAGTTAGAGTCACATCAGAGATGTAAAATCCATCATTGGTAAACATCAATAGTTTCTGTTTCTGAATTACTGCATTTAAATTCCCATTTTGCAATTCAGTGCATGGATGTTTCTAGGGAAGATTTCTAAACATTCTTGCATGGTTTTCTCACATATTGAATAGATAATATTGTAATATTAATATATAATATAATAATTTAATAATACCTTTCTAGTAGATTTCTTTAAGCATTTAAAAAATTATTTTGTGAAAATGTTTGGAGTATTCCGCAGTATATACAGAGTTCTCAGTTAATGTTAACAACAACTGCAATACAGCCTTTGTCCACTGTGAATCCATACTATAACCCAACAGACTATCCAGTCACACCTAATGTCTTTGTGTGAGTCATGAATACATCTTCATACTGTTAAGCAATAGTTTTGGTTTACAGCCTGGGGCTTTATAAGGTTTTATATGAAGTTGTATATCCGTGGTTTGCGAACCATGGGAGCATATGGCGCCTAATTAAGCTTGATAAAGATAAAGGATGACTGTTTAAGAGGTCAGTTTGCACCCTCTGGAGGGTACACAACTTCATAATCACAGGAAAGGCGTCCTTCCCCAAGACGAGGCAGTCAGCGATGGTGATGTTCAGTTGGCCCGTGACTGCCAGCAGAATCTAACATGCTGGCATTGCTCCTAAGCCGCAGTTGTAGAAATATGGCAATGATTCCATTACTGACACCACAGTGAAATATTGATACAGTAATTAGTTTTCTGTACCATATGTTCTGGTTTTTGCATATAGTTATTATGCAGCCAGGATTCCTAGGCAGATGATTAGGAGAGCAGGCGTCTCGGCACGATATGATGGTTTTGCTGAGTGAGTTCTCCAACACGAACCGAAGAGATGCAGGTTGATTTCTGACAGCACCAATAGTCATCCTTGATGGAATAGATGGGCTCACAAAAATATATATGTATACAAACCTGGCAAGGATAAATCAAATAGAATAACCTTTAATCTGCTCTGCTTTCTTCACACTCAGCCTTATCTTCAGCATACTTGATGACTGTTATGATGGGTAGAGAGCACCCACTTCCTGGAGTCAAGCAAGGTTACGGCACAAATATAAAGGGCTGTCACAACCATTCTCCCCATCTGTGCTACAGCAATGATTTTCCTTTTCACTAATAGTTGACGATGTAATTGTGTGATAGACTGTAAAATATTACGAATTCCTAGAATTGCTGCTTTCTCAATGTTTTTTGTGCTGCATCGCTTGGCTGACACACAGTAAGTAAGGAGCAGAAGAGCTCTCCACAGCCAGCAGATTGAACAACATTACTCCCAAGAAGGAGCAAAGAAATGGAAAAACAAACCTAAGAGTGATTTAGCAAAAGAAGGCATTTAAAAAGAGGGGTGAATATTTTTTTACCCTCTGAAATATCTCCATCTTTATAAATCTGTTGCATATATCACTGCTAGGGGCCCATTCACAGTATATTATTATCTAGAAAAGAAAATGCCAGATTAAATTCTCTGAGATTGATTTTTGCCTTTTTTCTCTAAGAAATATTGAATTACAGGCATTTTATCTCACAGTTGCGATGTTAAAGCTATTTAATCTGTGATAGTAAGAATTTCGGTGGCTTTCATTCCTTCAGAGGAGGCTTCGTATCCAACATAGGTATTAAGTTTATGAATTACTTGAGTTCTATTTTGACCTTTTTATTTGTTTTTCATAATTTATTAGTTCTCTACTATAAAGAAGTTGCAAATAAAAACACAACACAGAAATTAACCAGACTCCATCAATATCTATACATCTCATTCAATTTCTAAACTGTTAGAATGTATATCAGTATATCATGGCATTATTGGAGACACCTGAGTTCTCTTTAGTGAAAGGCATATGAGGACAGACAGGTACAACAGATTGAGATACTAGGCTGGGGAGAGAGGAAGGGAGCAATGAGTACATCCCAGGTGTTTTCCTTCCTGAGGGACACTCAGGGTCTGGTGGTTTGACCTCTGTCATGCTTCATCCTGGTGATCCTGTGGCTGCTTCTCCAAAGACACACATCTATTTTACTTTAAGGTAAGACATCTTTTTGCTTACTACAAGAACTCAAAGAATGTCCTGCTATTTTTTTTTTATGTTAAATGGAGAGGTTCAGGTTGAAAGAAAAACTGTTACTGTTTTCAAACATAGCACAACTACACACACACACACACACACACACCTTACCATTGTAAAATAGTGCTTATTTATTAGTTCCTAGTCTCTAGGCGTTAATAAGCCTCACATATCCAGCTGAGATCTCAATTGGTTCTTTCTAGGAAGTGACTGATGCTGTGAAGAATTATGAGTCTCAATTGTCGCAGGACATATTTCCTTCTTTCGTTAGGCTGTCAAAAGTAATCATTTTCCTATAGCAGTAATATTTATAATATATTATTTTAAAGTCAGTCAAGAACAGAGAATGAGTCAATTATAAATGGAGAATATTTTACTATGTAATATAAATACAGAAGTGATATCTTACCATCTTTTTTTTTTTAGCTTGGTACCAGGCTTCACTTTTACCCCATAAAGTGTTGATAGCTACATAGAGATGCACTAGGAAGTGGGCAGTTTACAGTATTATAACATGGCAGCTTTCTAAGACAGTCATAGAAATCTGAGAAGGAATACCTGATATAATGGCAACACGCATCATTATGAAGAGTAGATATGAGACGCAGTGAGGAAATAAAGTACATGACAGTGAGACACATCTGCTCCTGGCAGCACCAATCTACTTCAAGAGAATGATGGGCATCGAAGAGGGTGGATTTTGCTAGCCATTTGGACAAGAAACTGCTCTTGCCTGAACTATTTGACTGGATTTTCAGGACCCACAGAAAACAGACTGCTGAACTGCATATAAAAGATGAGACAGTCCTGAAGGATTCCTGCTTCATGGAAAAGTGTGCTGGATACTATGGGCCTGTAGGCTAAATATGGATGCCCCAACAGTACAGAAAAACCTTGGGTGACTGTCCGGGCAGGAACACACTTTCTGAATACACATACTCATCTCTGACGCAATGGTGTTTCACAGAGGGTGTTCTGATGGGATGCTCTTCCACAGAGGGTTCTCTGGTGGGATGGTGTTCCCCAGAGAGTCCTCTGGTGTAATGGTGTTTCCCGGTGAGTCCTCTGGTGTGATGGTGTTCCACAGAGGGTCCTCTGGTGGGATAGTGTTCCCCAGAGAGTCCTTTGATATGATGGTCTTTCCCAGAGAGTCCTGTGTTGTGTTGGTGCTCCACAGAGGGTCCTCTGGTATGATGGTTCTTTAGAAAGGAACAAGTGTTATTATCAGAGGAGGAACAGAGGAAGCCAATTCTAATTCCAGAAGTGTGAGAATCCAGCAGGGAGATTAGGTGAAAGACGGGAAGACAGTCATCTAATGTGGCCAAATCTGCTGGACCATTGTTCTTGGACTTCAGACTCCAGCATTCCAATAAATAAATATCACATGATTTATATAATTTTTGTAGCCTAAGCTAACAAATATATTGCCACATGCCCACTAATAGACATTGCAATCAGGTTTTAGGTTAAGATTTCTTTACTGTTTTTGCATAAACTGCTAAACTGAATTTTAGCTGTCATTTAATATCAATCTGTAAACAATTTAGGAAATCATTTTTCTAAAAGCTTTTTTTTCTAATCAAGGAAAACTTCTGCTTCATAGAACAATTTACATTGAACATATTTTCCCCTGCATGCATCAAAATGCGAAAGTGAGCGAGAGACTTAATTTCCCTCCAGAAGGCTGGATTCAGTAGAGTTCTCCTAAAAGAGGATGTGTGTGCTGCATGTAAAATTGTTTCATCTGCATAGCTATGTCAGCTGCAGATTTAAATGACAAAAGGAGCGGTAAACAAACTATGAGTAATTGGAATCAGAGGAAGAGGAACCAGGGCACAGAAGACTACTCAACAAGATTTACAGAGATGAACGCGAACAGGACCCACTCAGAAAAAGCATTTATTTTCAGGATATACAACTCAAATGGAGTCAATAATTATTTGGGGAAACAACTAGCTTGAATGGATGGATTAGGTAGTAAAATGTACAGTAACAAGTGATTTATCGTGCCACTGACGAGGCCTCATTTGTGTGTGTGTCCATTTATCTATTTCTTCTCACTTGCATTGAGTGCATGCCCACTGCCTAAGCTGAGTATAAGACTTATGAGTGTGTGCACAAATGAATATCATCTGAGCCTTAATAACCAGGCAGTGGGGTTTCTTAAGGCATTCTTATAAACAAGTCTGTTTTGTGTTCACTTTCTTAAATATAAGGAGACAAACCGTAGACAATAGATATGGAAACAGACTAGAAATTTCTGTTAAAGGTGCTCTTGGTGACTTCTCAATGTCATCTGAAGATTTTAGTGAGTTTAGTGAGTCTCAAAAAATTCTTTTCTGTGCCTTTTTGTGGGGGTAAATTTGTGTAGGTGATGTAGAGGGGCTTTCATGCACACCATAATCTTCCTCAATTACTCTTTGCTTGTTGAGCCAGGCTCTCCCACTTAACCTAAAGCTCAACAATTCAGCTACTGTGGCTGGTCAGAAAGATCTGGTGATCTGCGGGTCTCTATCCCTCCCTTCACAGTGCTGGGTTTATAGGTGCATTCTATGTCCAGGCTGGGATCAGAATCCAGACCCATGATCATTCTTCTGCAGGAGGCACCTCACACGGAGACACATTTTTAGTCCTGTGTTCTAATATTCTTACTTGGAAAAATACTTGTCATTAGCTAAAATCCTTATATGCTGTGGAAATTAGGGGTTACAGCAAGGACTTCAAGTGCACAATACTAAAACTTACCTACCCCCTTTCTTCACAAATACGTTCGTCACACCTTGCAAATATGGACTCACAGCACACACTTGTCATTTCCTTGTCCCTTCTGCTCTGGGGATGCTTTCCTCCTTTGTAATAGATATCACAAGCTTGGAGAATTTTCTAACCGCATCTATTCGCTATCCTCAGGAGAGGGGAAGAAAAATTGCATCTCTTAAGAGAAGAAAAACTGATTTAATCGCATCAGACTGTATTCATAGAGTTCATAGGTTATTTTCAGCAAAACATGAAGGAAGTCACTGCTTCCTGCGAGGCAGCGTCCTGCCAATCAAAAGTAGTTTATCTAGATCCATGAATCTCAAACTTTGTAAGTCCTTCTCAAAAACATTAACAGAAATATACGCTTTTCCTAAAATAACAGAGCACTAAAAGAATAAATCTTTCAAATCGATTATACTAACTCCAAGGAGCCTAAAAATTGAAGTTAAGAACGAATGGTTCAGCGAGCTAATCTGGAATTTGTCATGCTAAGAGCCTATGATGTGATGCTGTGGATAAGAACCATGCCCCATAAAACCACACCGTTTTGAAACATGGAAAAAGACAAAGTGTAAAGTCCTCGAGAGTAACCAGTTTAGGCTCCTGTCATGCTTCTCAAATCTGTAAGAGTTTAAGGCACAAGGTTCCTAGAGCATTGTTTGGATATGATATGATATTTTGAGAATCCATACCAATGTGGAATTAGATAATTTAATGCTAGGGAAATGGAATTCTGGTGCGTTTCCTACCTGAATGAAAAAATCAACTCAATAATTTAAAAAAAAGATACTTCCATGAACAAATGTTGATCAAAGACACAACATTTAGAAAATTATCATTCATTTAATTATAAAAAATAAAATAAGGAAAAATTACATGTGCTGATTATTAGCACAATTAAAGATGCAAGTGTATAGAGTTTAAAGATTTTGATTCAGAATGAGAGATGAGAGCCAATAATAGGCTTGGGCAAATGTGGCAAGTTTTAATGGCCACACTGTCTTCAGAAATTCCAGATCTGAGTCAATATAATTATAACCCTGATTATTAAGACATCATTCATAAAGGAATAAAAACCAGATTATGTGATGTTTACTGCTATTTAAAAGTTCTGCGTATCAGCCTCCTATGTGTCATATAGTTGACAATACCTCCTGTGTGACATATAATTGATAATAATTTTCTTCTTTTATATAAGTTGTCTCATCATTCTGGGGTTATTTCTTTTTCTTTATCATCTAGAAAAGCTTTTTAATTTAATGTAAACACAAAGAAAATTCATTAAATATGAACAAGGACATTTTTTCACCCATAGAGAAAAATGAAATTATAACATTTACAAGAAAGTGTACCTATCATTGTTAAGAAAATGAATCCGTACTCAGTAAAACAGACAACTGCATGAGCTGCGTGTTGTCTTTCATATTTAGATTCTAAAATTCAAGCATTACACAGTGTGTGTGTGTGAGAGAGAGAGAGAGAGAGAGAGAGAGAGAGAGAGAACCAGAGCTAAAAGAGGAGAAGACTAATTTTTAAAAGAAAGAGGTAATAAAATACACATGGTATGAACTGAATTACAAGGCAATTTAGGAGGATTGTCAGGAGAAAGACAGACATGGCAGGGACCAGGATGTGATAAAAATAAATAAAACAAAATGTATGTAAAGGCTACAGAGAAACCAATATTACCCTGTGTAATAATTTTAAAGAAACAAATAAAAGTTAACTAATTTGAGCATAAACATCAGATAATACAGTAAAGTAAAAAAATAAGATATATAATATGTATATATATAAATTATTGCAGAAGTCATTCCAAGTTTTAAATATGATAAACTTGCACACATGCAAACACTCAAACACATGTGCGCACACACACATTTTTGATCAGATATCTGATGCTCTTTTATAATTAGCCATGCTGCAACAGTGATAGTTTGCATCCCCAGTCAGGTGGATTATGTCTGATACTTTACTAACCAAGTATACTTTTTTTGGTTTGATCCAGCTAATGTGTATTATTTTCCTCAGTAAAAGAGTATTTCTATATAACTATAAGCAAAATAAATTGATTCATGGGCATTTTAACAGGAATGAGATCACTACATGATAAATGACATCCACCGATGCCTAAGTCATTTCTGAAATTCTTCCACATCATTATTCCTCATGATTGCCAGACAGCTGACACAGTTGCGTTAAATGTGAAAGGATATCTTTATACTTTCAGACACAGAGTTTCTGGTGACACATACTTTTCCAATATTACAGCACTGAAAGAAAGGAAACGAGGAAAAAAAATCCAGATAATTTTAATTCTCTTAAACCTTAAGTAATGATAAAGTTCTTTAATGTGTTAATTTTTAATGCCTCTTTAATAATGGATTCTGCTCTTATAGCAACTTTAATAGACTATTATATTTAAAATTGTAGTTGCCAAAATATAAATTAATTTTATTGACAATTCTATTTTACAGAATATAAAACAATGGTTGATATTAAGATGTTTTAGTAATATGATTATATTTTAAAATAAAAGATACTAAGACTATATCTCTCCAGTGGGAAATGAAAATAAAAGATAATCATATTTCTTTACTGTCATGTCATCTAAACATGACCAGAAACAAATTAGCTGTGTATTTCTAGAGTGATCTTATTTCTGAACAATGAGCCCTTGATAAGAATATGGCAGGCAATACTGCCCACTTTCATTTTTGCTTGTTCCTATGATAGTTTATGGTCGGGTAGCATCAATCCTGATATAAAATACTCCCATTTTATATATTTATATATTTATATATTTATTTATTTGTTGTCCAGAGGTTGGCAGGTAGTAGTGCCACCAAAAAAGATTACATTATTTATATGATATGCCTAAACTAGTAAGAGTACCTAGCAGAAACTTCATGATTGCCTGGGGGGTGTTTGTACGCACATACGTACACACACACACACACACACACACACAAGTACAGAGAGAGAGAGAGAGAGAGAGAGAGAGAGAGAGAGAGAGAGAGAGAGAGAGAGGGAGAGAGCACACCACTGTTTTATGAATGATATGTGTAAATCTGTGTATGTGTTACTAGTTCTCTTTGATAATTTCACACATGTGTATAATTCACTCTGGCTACTCCTATTTCCTACACTATCTTATTTGCATCTTTTCTCTGTCAACCTGCCCTTGTCTTAGAAGTCCTTTCCTTTCTCACATTCATGTCTCCTCGTTTTGACTGATGAGTTTAACCCAGGGCATCTGCATGACTATTTCAAATTATCCAAAAGAGCCTGCTCCTCTGTGTGAAAACCTGTGCATTCTCTATGTTCACTAGGCTAAAAGTTCATCAGAAGATAAAGATAGAGCTATCATACAACATGTTCTACCACTTGAGGGTATACATGAAATTTATAAACAAGCATGTGGAACTGGAAAAATTACACTGAGTTAGGTACTCTAAGCCCTGAGGGAAAACATCTCATTCCTTCTCATATGCGGACTCTCAATTCTAGTCTTTAGATTTGATGCTTAACTTGGAATACTTGTGGAAATGAGGAAAGTAGAAGGGGGCTCTTGTGATAGGGAATGCCTGAGGGAATTCGAATAATCAAACAGAGGTGATATGAAAGGAGGGGGCAGATATTGTGGTAGTGATGGAAAGGTAGAACCAAAGCAAAGCCATTCTGCAACTGCCGTATGGAAACCTACTGTTTAATGAGGTCATTAAATATATATGTAGGTTAAAAAGAAAGTAAATGCCATGCATAACAAGATGATGTTGTGCTAAAAAGCGTAAGTCTCTATAACTTCTATTGACAACTGTGGGGCACCTTCCTAAGGGCTGTTGGTTTGGAAGGCACCAAACACCTTCCAACTACTGCTGCTTCTTACTGTTCTTCTCGGTTGTTCATTGGAGTGTGTTAGAAGACGCGATTGCTGAATTCACTGTGTTACTCCGTCAGAATCTTCCTCCTTCTTAGGGACCTTTTGTAGTACTGAAATGTGATGTGCAGGGTGCTGGGGGGGAAAAAACATCAAGCATATTAGCCAGCTGTGAATCCTCCAAACTACAACGCTAAACTGCTCAGCAAGATGTGCTGACTTGTGCAACAGTGGCATAATTCCTATAGTCATAAGAGACCATTCTCTGGTTGGATTGAGTCCTGCTCAACAAAAGGGAGTTTGGATCCAGTACTGTTTATCTTGGGTAGAAAGACATGACTGAGTGGGTCGTAAGTTCAATGGGAGAGGATCACTTACTTTGTCTCACTACAGTTTTTTAGTTGAAGAGACAGATCCAAGATGCCTTCTAAATATTTGTACTTATACACACAGACAAATGCTACTTAACTAGAGAAGCATACTTTGCAATGAACTGCACTGAGTACAGAGACTCTTAGTTGTTCGGGGTGCAGAAAAAAAGTGACAGCCCAAATACTCCTCTCTAAACAGAAGACACATCTCCAGGGTTGGCTTTTGTGTTACTTTTCAGTCAGAGCATCCTCGGAGGATATCCACTAATTGAACATCATGCACGAACTTGAAGACCTGAACAGAAGTGAACACTGCACAATGACACCACATTCTTCTCTAGAGTGCGGGTATCAGAGCTGGAGTTCATGTGTTACATGGGAAGCAATTATTCCTGAGAAGACATTGTCAAAGGCTCTCAGGACACCAAAGATGCCCTATATAGGATATGGGGCCTCTGCTGCTAGTTATAACATATTACAAACTGAGTTTAAAAGTGTCTACCTATGCCCTCTGACCTAAGAACATATACAAATTTTAAAAGGTACTTTTTTGTGATTTTTACCATTTTACCTAAATAAATGGTCATCTGTCTTAGTAGTTATGGCCATTCAGAACCTCTTGAAAATGTCCTTCTGTGTTCCATATGCACTTTGATTATGTGAGAGCAATCCAAGCAAAAGTATCAGTAGGATGACATTTTTAAACATGATTGCTGAAAATGATGTTTCCCGTATATAACCATTGAGATCTAGTGGGAGGAATAGGTTTGCCAACAGTTACATGTTAATGGCTGACAGTCCTTTGTAAAAATTTGTATAAGGTAAGACTTTTTTCTCTATATTTGTGAGTTTTAAATCACAAGTATATTTGTATTTAATTCTACATACTGATTAACTTATTCTACACAAAGCTCATTGGAGTGTTAATCTTCTCAGTGTTTGCATATTTGACAAGATTTCTTTGATCCTCGTTTTTTACAACCAGAACGAGTGACAACTTTATAGGTTTTCATTCACTTCAAGTAATAATTCCTATGCAAAATAGATAGTATTTTAAACTGAGAAAACTGATTTTGAACTTAAACAGTAATTTTATCAAAATGGATATCTAAGAACATCCAAAAGTTTGGCAAAAACAGAAATACACCATTTTTATGAACACACTATTGTGTTCTTCTTAAGTAAATAAAATTATGAATATGGGGATTCCCTACTAATGTATAAGTTTTATCAGTCTTTAAACATATTCATCAACATGTTTTGAGTACCTAACCATCTGCAATATAAATAACTGCTATGTCTTATGGACATTTGAACTTTAAAATATTAGGAAATTTTACTACAAATAGTTCAATATATATTTCTAGTGGATTCTTTTTATACCCTGAAAAACTTTCAAAGTCTGTTGGGTCAGTTTATACAAACTGGACATTACTTTTGATATCTTTCTATTATACATTAAGCTAAACTAAATGGCAATATAAATAGAGATATTATAGAATCCCCATATAGTTCTTCTACCAGGAAACAAAATTTTAAAGGCAATGTAAACTAGAACAGAATAATTGGTAATTATCTTGGGCATCCATATAAAACATGATTTTTGCAGTCAACTGTCTTTATTATACTTTCTCCAACCCTGTTATCATTTCACATTCTTTTTACAAGGGATAAAGATACACACTCACACATACATACATACATACATACACACACACACCACACACATACACATACACCACACACACACATACATACATACACATACACACACGCTCATTCACCAAATCAGATGAATTAACAGCTGCAACAGAGAAGTGAATAACCATTGAAATATCTTTTATCATTAAGTCAGATCAGTAATCAGAAACTCTCTTGGACAGTCTGGAGAGCTACAAATAGCAGGGCATTCAGCCATGCTCAATTCAGAGGACTTTAAGTAGCCTCTCAAATCTTGTGCCACATCGGCATAATAGAAGGATGACTATTATCATAGTCTTTCTGTGAGCACCCATCAGAAGTACACTAGTCACTTCTCAATTGACTGATCTTTTTTTAAGTTGGAATATGATTTTTTTTTTAGTTGAGATGTTCCTCAAGTAAATATTAGAAAGCTCAAGGCAAGCAAAAATGCCTCCAGATAGCATATCTTGAGCGATGTCTTTCCCATCCAAAGGGGAAGCTGTGATTATTATATGCATTGTGTTTATTGTTGTGTGTACCAGCCCGAGGTTCACTATCTTCCAACAACCAAAACAAAGTATTCATTCACAACAATACATTTCTTTTCACTTTCCTTTTCTTTATACAAATCTTGTAATGAAAATAGATTTTGTGGCCAGATGAGCTGGTCTGTTTATATTTATTCCTATTCAGTCTGCCAAACATAATTATAATTCATGGGAAAATCCGTGATTCAGGAAGAGGTATCTCTAAAGGGATGAAGGGCAGGGAGGGGGAGCAGAGAAAAATGTAGCACTCATTAAAAATCAATAAAAAAAGAGATGAAGGGAATCAAGTGGTTTTCAGATCTTAGAACTTGAAAAACAGAGCAATACCAGTACATATCTCTTCTCCCACATGAACTCATGAAATAGAAACAAGATTGGCCATTAGAATTTGACACAGCACCTAACAGAATGCACCACAAAGATGTGACTTCCTACATTAACAAAATTAGAGAAGCTGAATGCTACCTCAAGTGAACATTAGTGACCTCAAGCCAAGTAAAATTGTCTCCAAATAGCATGTCTCTAGCAATGCCTTTGCCACCCAAAGACCCTGGAATAGACAGTTTCTCTGCTAAGAGCAGCTGGGATTTAACCTAAAAGGCAGTTTGGAAATAATTTTAGTTTCTACTCTTGCTAAATGAAACATATAAATTAATTAAGTAGCATTTGAGACACAAATTACATACATTATGATATCTCCTAAAATTTGAAGCTGTAACTACTGATAAAACCTGAGAGAGAACTGATCATTTATCCCACTGGTCTATCTGTACATTTGTACTTGCATTAATTACATTTTATATGTGGGCAAATACCACACTTTAAATCAATAATTCATAAAGTACAGCAATATAAGATGGATGATAGATGATAGGTGAATAAATATGTTAGATGATGAAGATGAAGAAGAAGATAGATAGATAGATAGATAGATAGATAGATAGATAGATAGATGATAGATTAGATAGACGATAGATTGATGGATGGATGAATGGGTAGAGATAGATGGAGAGAATCAGATACATAGGTAGATAGATGATGATAGAGAGATGGATATATAATAATAATGTAATGATATTAATAGATGATGTTTATATACAGAGATGTATAAATAGATGATGTTATACATACATATAAATACACAGATGTGTACCAATGTAGACTGAAACAAGTAGAATAGAAGTATATGTGAAAATATATAAAATAGAGAGATGGTTCTATGGATGACAGGAAAAAAATAACATATAAGCTCATGGAAAGAGTGGATTTGAGATTTGGCATTATGTAAATGTAACATTTAGAAAAACAAACAGCTAAAGAAGGATTCAATAGAGAAAAATATGATTAAAGATGATGTGTATGAAGACAATTTTTAATGTCAAGCTGTCATTACAGTAAGAAAAATAATGAAACTTGAAACCTCAATAATTATTAAGATATTCAGTATTTCACTTTGGGATTACCTAAAAAGATATACCCTACCTTATTATCTACTGCTACACTAAAAATCCATCTCTCTGTCTTTCTTTCCTAATACTTGAAGGTGGTTAAAAAAACTGCACAAATCAAATTCTTTATCATTTTATAAAGTAAAAGAGAGGCTACATCTGATGGTGAAATATTCTCCATCCAGTTAAAAGTTTATTATGAGGTATTTTGTAAAGCTTGCATTTTAGAAAACATCGAATGATTCTATACATAACTTGACTAAAATAAAAAGATTCCAAACTGTCTAACATAACTAAATGAACAGCCAACCCAGACACAGGCTGTAAATATAGAAGATCCTGTGCTTTGTAGACCCTGAGAAAATGTGTAATTTCCTCATTTGACAAAAGATGTTTGAAGATGTTGTTTCAGATAAGAATATAAAAAAATATTTTGTTTTTTTTTATTCACCCTGGACATTTAATGGAGAAATGAAAAAGGAATTCGTGGCTCTGATGCTTGCCAAATGACTTAGGAGGTCAATATGCTACATAAATAAGGTATCTCTGATTGAGAAAGCGAGGGCTGCTGAACTCTCAGATGGGTTTCCGTCCCTTGTCCATTTCTTCCCCCACTGACTCCACACCTTTTCTTTGGGCCCTGAACCCTGCTGAAGCTGGACTTCAGCAGTTATATACAGGTTTCAATTTGCTTTTTACCTTTGGTGAAACAATCACATCCACAAAAAATATTGATGAATAGGAAAAAGTTAACCTAAGTCTCTGAAAGATGACATTGAAACAAATGTTTCAATATGACGAGGGTAAGTTCCATGAAAACACGAGTGAAGAAATTTTCACTCAGAGAAAACAGGGTTGAGCAATAGCAAAGAGCCTTGTGCTTCGCTCCTGTAAACACGTGAGCAGAGATGACTAATGCACTTACTTAGGCTGTTAATTGAGAGCAAATGTTTACGGGTTACTGTTGCAAGATATCCAGTTACACTGTGAACCCCAAGTTTGTGTTTGCATTAATTAAATAAAACTAACTTTTGGTCAGGAAGCAGAGAGCAACTAGTTGACAGAAAGTAATCTTATAAAGTCTGAGGAAGTCTGGAAAATGGAGAGAGGGATGCACAGAAATTAATAGGGAGGGGCTTTGATAAGGTGGTCGGTTTTGGCATATTTGTTTACCTATGTTAATATGTGTTACATTTGTTTATATTGTGGAGTATTAATTTAACCATGTAAAGTTGTGCTGCATTTGTTTATACTGCATTTGTTTTCTTTTTTTGCTTGTATGTTTCTTTATAGAAGAGCAGCAGTGGATGGTTTGGACCACTTCACGTTTCTATTTTTTAACACTTGCTCACAGTAACATTCCTTTATGGTTTCTAGTTTGGGTTCTAAAAATACAGCAGCTGCGAGAATTTATGTACAAATATATGTATGAACATGTGTTTTCATTTCTCTGGGATAAAGGCCCAAGAGTACAGTTGCTTGGCCATGTGGTTAAATGTGTAAAAATCTGTCAAACTATTACCAGAGGGGCTGTACCATTTTACATCTGCACTGTAAACACATGAATAGCGGCATTTTTCCAAAGCCTTTGGTATTGCTATTTTCATTTTAGTCATTCTGATAGGTGTATAGTCACATGCCATTTTTTAATAAAATTTTTCTCATACTAAAAGCTCATTCATTTGGGCTCAGCAATTCTAGTTTATTTAGGCAGTATTCCAACGTTAGATCCTTGTCACCTGCTTTTCCCATTTGCACAGTGGAGGTAGGATAGTAATGCCCAGTTAGCACCATCCAGGAGATCTTACTGTCCAGGTGTTTATACTCTGTCAAGTTCCTATTTCAAGGAGCACACTAGCCAGCTGGTGTGTCCTACAGAGAGGACGGTCATAACCGTGGAGGAGAGTGGTGGCTTCCAGGACTACAGTGTGTCTTCTTTGTACTGCGAGAGAGGAATCCTAGTAGATTTCTGGGAGAAATAAACTTGTACAGGCTGCCATTTTAAAGGAAATCCCAGGCAGGTCCCCTGTGGTATGCTCCTAAGTAAGACTCCCTGTAGTCTTATTTTCTTACAGTCTTGAGTTCCTAATTAGGATACCTTTTATTTTCAACCTCCCAGTTTAAATCTTGAGTGCTTCTTGAGTTATCTCCAGGGTTGAAGACTATACTACCAGAAAAAATTTATGTATTTTCTAGACTAACAGCTTACTTTTTAAAACATGATCATTAAGACTCCCATTTTGAAATTTAGTGTATAAAGAAAAATTCAACAGAAAGTAATCATATAATTAAACATGTGTAGATTAGAGATGAGAGTAGCTTGGGAACTAGCAGTAGTGTTAGGATGGTTATACTGTGATCATATTTTGTGTATCTTTCAAAGGTAGAATTAAGAAAAAATGAACTTTGTACTTAGAAATGCCATGTAGGGTGAACAAAAAGGAACACATAAGAATGGGACAAAGCTCTTGTTGTTGGTTGTTTTTATTGTTTTTTCTTTCATCTCTTTACTCTTTGTGGGACCTGCCACCCAGCCAATTAAACCACACACGGAGTCTTATTATTTATCATAAACACCTGGCCTTAGCTTGGCTTGTTGCTAGCAAGCTTTTCTTACCTTAAATTACCCCATCTAACGTTTGACCCTGGGCTTTTATTGAAGCACTCTGGATTCACTTGTCTTTCACAAGGGCTAGGACTCCACTGTGGAAAAGCTAGAAGTAGAACCAACAACACGGCCTGAATCCTTGGCTTCATTGAAGAAGCTGGATGGGGAAGTAAAGTTGCACTTGAATTCGCAACACGTGTGTTGAAAAGCACGTACAGCTTCACCTCTGTATGTTTCACTTGTTCAATAGCAACAATTAACCTACTAAATAAATTATGAATAAATATATTTTGAGAGCCTTATTAACAAATGAAATAAATTTTCCCTCAAACTCCCTGTTACTGGAGAACAGTTCTCTGCGTGTTTCTACAGCTAATACTTCTCAGGTGATGTCAACTTTGTCTCTTAATCAACTGTACCCAGATAGCCCTGCTTCACCCATAAATGAATAAGAGACAATGGGGAAATCTATCATGAAGCAAACCTAAATTAGTTTGACAGAAAGATCACATGCAAAGGTGTAATGAGATGTAATCCTGCAAGGAAGACACTCCAAGATCATCATCACTATCATGGTCATCACTGTCAGAGGAAGGAGGAGAAGGTAGAAAATTCAGGTTGGGGAGGAGCAAAGGGAAGAAAAAATGCTGGATCATTGTAGTCATCAGCCTGTAAGAAACATAGCCACTGTTGGAACTAATGAGACCTGCCAAGGTCATTTGTCTGAGAGGATAGTGCACCCACTTTGACTTGAGCAGTTGCACAGTTGAAACTGTTAATGTAGTTCAACACTGTAATTACAGAACATTTTTGTTCCTGGAACTGTATTAAAACCTTAATGTTTACAGCCCAATTTAAGTGTCCTTACAAATTTATGTATGTAGAATTTTTATAAAGTCTATTAAAAGTACATGAGTGGTAAGACAGTTTTGAAAATTTCCTTACATAGTTAAAGTAACCAGTATCAGACAGTAAGCTAATTACATCAGTTACCACTAAGATTGCCTTCCAGGCTACCTAACCTCAGCTTGGCCTTAAAGCTAATTTACAGAGAGAAAGCCTCAAAGAAAAACAGTAACTGAGAACTGAGTGTTTCCAGTCCAGAAAAATAGGTGAATAAAATGATGATAGCAAATTCTTCCACTTTACTGTTTTTCTTGTGCCCAAGACTTGTATTTAACACATACATATGACTAAACATTTGCACAAATAACCGTAAGGCTAATCAGCCACACTTGATAAAGTGTCACTTGTGTTTGTTAGCATTTACTAATCTGGTGAGCTTTTTCTAAGGCTGAGGAAAATGAGAACAGCTTAGAAATTTTAATAGAGGACAATGGAAATAAAACTGACTCTAAAGAAAAGTTACAGATGGTAAGTTACTGTAACAATGATTCCAAAGAGCAAATATTTTAATTAGAATTTTATTTGTTATCTATTTTCTCTGAAATGTTTGTCCCATTAAGACTATAAGTATGAAAATTCTCTGGCTATATGGATCAAATTTAAATTTCAACTATTACTCGTTTGAGTTTGGCCTAGAAAAGAAATTATGTTGATGTTTTATCAATGTGTGTTATTTCTGATGGTTCTGTATCTAGTTCTTTCTCACATACGTAGAACAAGAAATGTTCTCTGAATATGCCGGTCTCAATCATTACTACTCTTGAATCTACAATGCATATATCACAGTGTTTATTCAGCCAATTTAATGTTCTAGTCCCTTAACTAATTCAACCAATTACAAGATATATGATAACCAAATTGGAATACCTTAGAGAAGAACAGAGTGTAGAAAATACTGAATATATTGAGGCAGATCACATTCATTGATGTCATACTTTGTGAATTGATGTCATCTCATTCTATATGAAATCATGGAAAGTTTATTGAGGACTATGGAACTAATTTACTTTCTATGAGTTAATAATTCATCATCTAATGATGTTTCCCAGCACAAATAGATGAGCATATCAAAGTTGAAGAGCATTCGGTGGTGATCAAAATTGAGATAGTCTAGTCCTTAATAAAGATGAAAACATTTCTAAATTTAATATCATTTTTCTTTTTAAAATTTATTTTTTTATATCTTGAAATTATAATATAATTAAATCACCCCCTCCATTTCCTCTCTCCAAGCTGTCCCATATACTCTTCCTTGCTATGTTTCAATTTATGGCATCATTTTTCATTAATTGTTTTTATATACATATATGTATATACATATATGTATATACATATGTGTGTGTGTATGTATGTAGATATATTCCTAAATCCATAATTGCAACCTTGTCAGTCTATGTACTGTTACTTATTTTTAAACTAACCTCTAATAGGAAAAATTAAATCTCTATTTGCCCTTTATGAAGAAATTTTTATAAGACTCTGAACCAAGGCACATGCTGTATGTGTGGTCCTGAGAACAAGGCTGTAGCAGGTGATGCTGCTTCCTGTCATAACTGATTACATCCGGAGTTGAATTCAGAGCCCTTGGAACAAGCTGTGAATTCAGTCACTAGAAACATCAGTTTGATTAGCTGGTGGTGAGTATTCGACCTAAAATGTCATAAAGACTTTGGGCCGTTTTCTTTTCAATGTACTTTGTCTATAGCATCCAACAAGCTTAAACCCTGAGTCTGCAGAGAGACACTGAGAAATTAACCTGGCATAAAAACCTAAGCAAAGAGGACACCATTGAGATCACCTGCCTGAACAGATTGGCCCAGACCCATCTCCCAGCACCAGCCCCTCAGGTCCACATCCTCAGGATAGGTCGCTATTTTTGCATCTAGACTTATATAATCTCAGAAAATACATTTTGATACAATAACAATGAAAGAAAAAACACACAAAAGTGTAAAGTTTAATGTGGCTCTTGACTAAAACATACTTTATAAGATTCAGATATGTTTTCTGAGATAACCAATAAAAATTTTAACTAATTTTGAACTATGTTTCCAGCAACATAATGCAATGTAATGACTACAGATGGTAAAAATATGCAGTGTTTCTAAGGGTAGGCTGGTTACTGAAGACTATGATTTATGGAAAAACAGCAAATGAATTTATGTCTATGAAATAAAATATAAGCAATTATTACAAAACAACAGAAAGAAAAATGTGAAGTAGATGAATTAATACAGAATAATATGAAATTAATGAGTATCTATGTTATCTATTCAAATGTTACTTTTGTCCTTATCAGAATAATTTTAGAAAGCATAAATACATTATCGATAACATATGTAACTTTTTTGATACAAGGTTTTACTCTGTTGTACTGGGCTGCCTGAAACTTGTTACATGGACCAGGTTACACTTTAATTCCAACACTAAGGACACAGAGGCAGGTGAGTCCTGAGTTTAGGCATGAGTAATGTTTTTTACAATCACCCATAAACTAGTTTATAAAGCAAATCTCAACAACTTTCAAAGGATTGACATTATTCAAGGCATGCCCTTTGTCTTACTTTACAAGGGGAGGAGTCAGTAAAAGAAAAAAAAAGGAAATCAGCAATAGCTTAGATACGAAGCAACACATTTCCAAATATCTAATGAGACAATGCGAAAAATGAATCACTGTAGAGAAAAGACATTTTGAGCCAACTGAGAGGAAAACTATGATATATTAAAACTCATTACACACAACCAAAAATGGATGTGAACTAATATGTATCTCTTAGTTTTCAAGTTAATAGCCAAAAAAGGAAGAATAAATAAAATCACATTATTATCACAACCAAGATACTGCAGGTAACAAACTGGTTATTTCTGGGAATGTACCCAGTAAGCTAGAGACAAGGGAAAGGTGCCTACAACAAAAAAGAAAAAGTAATCACTAAGTTAACTGAATCGCATAAGGTAAAGGTACAGAAAAAAGTTTTTCTTGAGAAGTTGTTTCAGATAGACATCCACGAGAAGAGGAAATTTATGAAAATAGTCCAATATTATTTGCTTGCAAACACAAATTAAAACCAAAATGTGATTCTGTCAAACTAACATCCAGAATTATCAAAAGGCAAAAGGTGGCCATTAATGTTTTATCAGTAAAAATATGGATAAGCACCGATCTCTGCAGCATACATGAAGACCCCAGCCTTATTTCAAAAGTTGAACAGTTAATTTATTAAATGTATGCATGTAGCTCAGGATTCCTGCTGGTGAGTCCACGTAGATGAAGCAGGGGATATATATGGGATTTGAATAATAGTATAGTTGTAGGAGGTCCGTCTGTTTATGTGTTGCTTTCATTGGTTAATCAATAAAGAAACTGCTTTGCCTGATAGGGCAGAACTTAGGTAGGTGGAGAAGACAGAACTGAATTCTGGGAGAAAGGAAGCAGAGTCAGAGAGAGCCACCATGGAGATGCGAGGTCAGACATGCTGAATCTTTCCCGGTAAGCCATGACCTCGTAGTGATATACAGATTATTAAAATGGGTCAAATAAAGATGTGAGAGTTGGCCAATAAGAGGTTAAAGATAATAGGAGTGAATTAATTAATACAATTTCTGTGTGATTATTTTCAGTGTGAGCTAGCCGGGCGGCCGGAACAAGAGGTGCCACTCCATACAACAAGTATGATACTATAAATGGCTTTATTTATAAAAGAAATAGAATAAAGTTTAAATATTTTGCTTGTATGATTAAGCATTTATTACTACTTCCACTGAATTTTTGAACAACTGCCAGATAAGTACAATTCAAAAGAAGTATGGTAGGTTATAACCTTGTTATCTATCATTGATGGGAAAATTAAGTTGTGGAAGTGGACTCTCATTTTGTAAGGATTATAAAGTATGTTTTAAAATTTATGTTTGTGTGTGCACTGTATGCATATTTTCATGTTCACCTTACAACCATGTTTGTGAACGTGGACATGTGTATGCCACAGATGTGTGCAGAGGTCAGAAGGCAACACTAGATGTTAGTCTTCAGCTTTCTTCTTACGACGCAGAGTTTCTTTATGATTCGTCACTGGTTATGCGAGGTTACCTGACTGGTGTGCATGCTTGAGGGACTTCTCCAGGCTGCACTTCCTGCCTGTGTCCCCTATCAGAACCCTGGGATTACAGTTACTCAAGCTAAATTTTACAACTTTTGCACAGGTGCTAGCAACTGTAATTCTGTTCATCACACTCCTGTGAGCCTTCTCCCCAGTTCTGAAGTAACTAGTACTGAAAAGGTTACGACATGATTTTCACAGAACGAATAAAGTGAGGCATTCTGTGATTCTATTTACAGAAATTAAAAATTTGGAAACGCATCTATAAAGTTTCAGATGAAGACATCATTTCACTTTGGGCATAAGGAAGAGGTGATATTCTTGGCAGGCAAGGGGTGATGCCCTTTCATTCCATTAAGGAGCAAGTTGTGATTGTATATTTTAATTTTATAAAATAATCTCACCACAAAGCTATGACTGATAGTAAGCTATCTATCACATTTCAACAAGGCATTCAATTAAAATTAAAAAAATAATTATTATTTAATTTATTATAATTACTTATATTTTATTTTTTTTTACTTCTATAACCTTACATACATGTTGTTTTACCATTTAAATGATATTTAAATATGAACTGCTACTTTAGGGGTGGTCAGAAATTATGTATGCCCTGGTTTCTTAAATATTGCTTTATTTGGCTTTTTTTCTGTACCTGTAGGTGTGTGACGCCTTCATGCACATGCGTACCTGTTTGAAAGTCCATGAGCGCACATATATGTATGAATGCATATAGAGACCCAAAGTTGATCTTGAGTTACTTCTTCAAGCACATCAAATTTTATTAAAGCAGTCTCTTGTTAAACCTGGAGCTTACTCATTCTTACTAATGTATCTTGTTTTCTTGCCACTGGTACTTCCTGTCTCTGCTTCCTTAGTGATTGCAGGTTGTTTCTAGACCAAATTAGCTTTTCTATGTGTTCTGGGGATATAATTTCTGGTACCTATGCTCATGCGCCAATCGTTTTATCCATCTAGGCATCTTCCCATCCCTTGTTTTAGTATTTTCTGAGCATTGAATGGTCTGATGCAAGGCATGGCTTGATTTAATGAACCCAATCTTTATCTTTTATTTTATTAATGAATCTTTGAGATATATTTGTTATTTTTATATGTACAATTTTTATTAATAAATATGTATGTCTGAATGTGTGAGGAAAATATTTTTATTACTTGAAACATAAAATAGTATTCTCCTGAAATACTTTTGAACACTTAATTATGCCTCTTTTACCAGTGATCTTCTCTAATTATAATATTTTGACAATATGCATAGAAATTAAATAGAATTATTAATATTTCCAAGAGTAATTTTTAGTGGAAACTATAACAACATGCAGATATGGCAATCTAGCAAGGTAAAGGACTGAGAATGCTGAGAATGAACTCAATTTTGAAGTTTTCCCCTCTGTTTTAGATAGAGCTCTAGTCAGAAGATCTGCTGCTAACTGTAGCTATTGAACAGAGACATGTATCAATATCTATTCTGTTTACTTCTTTCTCAATGGTCTCCAGAAGTAAACGGTGACTGGAGTGAATAAACTCTACTGACCAAGGCATAATGCCCAACTTTTTAGAGATTAAAATGTATTGTCTCTAATTCTAGAAGTACACGGTCTATCATCATAGAGATATAAAAACATCACAGTTGGGTAGAACCCATGGTTGCTTCCCTTCTTAAGAAGATTGCATGACTCCTCCTGATACCACAGGAGCTAGTCATAAGTGTCAGTGACAGGTCAGGGATCTCTGGGCCATCTGAAATGTCTGAGTACATGGTGTCTTAAGCAATAGGAAATTATTCTCTACAATTAGGGTGAAAACTAAGGATAACAGAAAGAGCCTATTTTTGGGGGGAATCTCTTGGAAAACCCTAAACAACAATCCAACAGAAAGTTTCATATATCTGGTGTTGGAGTTTGTTAGATGACTTTGGCTCCTTGATCAAACATTGTCAGCTCAGGTGTAAATGTTTCATTTAAACTATATAGTATATTTATACATTGATTTATGTGTATGTTATGTATTTTTAAATGAAGAGTTAATAGTATGATTTCTTATAAGTTTATTAGGTATCCTTACTGTTATTTTACTCCTTCCTCCTTCTGTATTTATCCCACTCCTCCAAATTAAAGCTCCCTCAAATTTTCCCATTTTCCCCAAATCTCATAAAGTCTCAAGCCTATACCAAGCAATTAAGGAATGCCAGAGAAGGAGAAATTGTCTTTCCTGGTGAAAATCACATCTACTAGTTGCCCAATATCATACAGTCTTTTCTGAAAACCAACATACTTGTAGATTTACACAGACTGAGCAAGTTCTATTTAATTATTTCAGATTCTATGTGAGAGAGATTGGGTGTGTAATAGACAGAGAAAGAGGTATTTTTGTGAGTGAGTATGTGTCTGTGTAATAAAGAGTTAATAAATAAGGAGATCATGAATTTAAACAGATACAAGGAGAGGCATATGAGAGAATGTGAAAGGGGAAAGGAAAGGGACATGACATAATTACATTCTACTCTCATAAAATGATAGAAATAATTTTAAAAAATCATCACAGTATAAGTTTGTTTAAATATAACATTGTAAATGTGTGGTCAAGAAACACAGCGATAGCCCAATATAAAATCATGTCTCCATTGTTATAAATGTCCTAATGACATGATATTAAGCAATCAGTTTCTCATCAATAATCTTTAATCAAGTTCATAACATATTTCACTCATTTTTAATGGGTGATGTACTTGTGGAGAGGTGATTTCAGTCATAGTTCATTCATTGACTCATGTTATGCATGGTTTTAAGTTAAAACCAGTCTCTTGTTCAAACTAGGCAAAGACATTATTAAACTCTGCTCCTCATCCCTAATGTTTGTTCCTAACAGACCCCACCCAAGGCATAAATGTGTATAAAGGATCACTCTGGGGCAACAGACAGGGTTCATTTGGGAAATGTGCCCGTCATGCATGCGTGGAGACCTGAGTTTTCATTTCTCAGAGTCCATTTCAAAGGTTTAGTGTAACAGCATACACCTGTACCTTTGGGACTCAGACAAAGGAGAGTAAGCAGGTGGATTCTTAATCTCATTGGCTATTCAGATAGCCCACAAACACTTGCAAGTGTATTGCATGCACATATGCACACAGAACAACAACACACACAATTGCTCTGATATATTTTCTTTCATTTTGAATTTTATTAGCTAAAAACAGTTATCTAATTTTTATAGTTAATGACGAACTTTAATTTTTTATTTTGTTTTATTTTTCTCTCATTAAATAGTATGCAAGATTCTTGGATGTCCATTTTAACATTTCAACAAGTTTGGAATTGATGTATAATTGTTGACTTACCATTTCTTAAAAACAAATACTTAAAATTATTAACCCCTTGTCAGTAACAAACACTCAGCATCCTCCTCTGAGCTACCTTTCTGCATGAGCTTCTGGCCAGAGGCTTTACAAAGAGAAGCAGGGAAGGATAGAAAGAAATAGTGCCCCCATGACTATGACAGCAAAAATGACGGGGGACACCCAGGGTCTATTCTTCAGGAGGAGAATGACCCTATTTTCCACTCATTGGAGCCTCTCTTTACATAGTTACAGACAGTTCAAGTCTCCAAAAGATTAAGGGCCTGTGTTGGCTGCAGGTTTGCATCTTGGAGAAAAAACATCATGGTCATTGATAACTCCCTGCTCTGCCATCCCTTCCAGCACGGTTGTAAGCAACTGTTTGTTGAAGGAGAATTCCTTAGATTAGACATACCTGTAGTCATTCGTTTCCCTTGATTGAACTGGCATTGACAAAGGAATTATGAATGGGAAAGAAGTTGATCCCTATCTACTAATTTTACATCAGGAAGCAGAAAGTAGTTTAAGTTAATAATGCATGTTTCCTGGAATATTATGATCACTATTAGCTATGGTCATCTTTGTCATTTGGCTATAGAAAATACCTTAAATAATCTCTTTTAAATTTATATAAAGTGTTTTAATATGTGTGGCTTATTATCATTATTATTCATAGTTAATATTAGACTCTTTACTCTTCCCAAATAATCTGTCCCCTAATGGAGATCATAGATTTATTCATGGAGCTTGGATCCACCAGAGCGTTGTAGGAGTATATCTTTGGTTTGATTGTCTTATTTAAATCTCCCTAACATGAAGAGGAACGCCTATTTGTCCATTTAAAGAGTCAAATTACTTCATGTGTTTATAAAAAAAATTCAAAAGGTTTTAGTATTTGATATTAATGAATTTATGCACTGATCACTTTGTTCTAAAACAGCTATACTACTTCTTTTAAAACATTTTCTTTGAATTTATGTTCCTAGTTTTTTCCACAAAACACCTACTTTAAATTGAATACATTTTTTCTGTATGTTTGTGGGGTGTGTGTGCCTATGTGTGTTTGTGTGTGTCATCATATATGTGGGCTAATGCTTGTAGAGATGAGATGACAGGTTGAGGCTGGGGATTTCCCTCAATTGCTCACCACCCGTCTAGCAAGCCACCTTGCACTAGGGAACCCTTGCCTCCCATGCACTCTGAATAGACTTGCCCTTCCCAGAATTTATGTTGTGTTGGAATCAACATTCCAGTACTCAGTCTTGTGGCTAAAATATTTAACTCACTGAGCCATCTTCCCAGACCATAAATTGAATAGTGCTATTCAAATTACTACTGTGTAAATATAACTACAGATTATATGTGTCTATGAATTCAGGTAATCCTTTCACTTTGAGATAATTTAAGTAAATCCAAGTTACAGATGGCCTTTTATTCAATATAATAAAAAATAATCAAATGAAAGTCTGCTAAAGATATACCAATGAGATCATTATTGTTCATAAAATGAACAAATGGCATAGTCAATAAACTCTTGGCAATACAAACTCTAGGGAACTTCTACTCTATTCCAGACATATTAAAAATAACAACAAAAAGGGGAAAAAAGCAAAATGTTTATCAATTTTTTATTTTTGAAAACTAAATTTGGACAAACACTGAAAACTGCCCAATTTTGTTGAATATATTCCTTGCGAATTGCATAGAACACAGGCTACAGGAGATGTATTGATACAACAGCATTTTCAGGGCTAGATATTAGCAGGAATGTTCAGATATCCACAGGAGAAAAGTTCAGCCTGCTGTTCCAGATGGCAGGCTATTGGGACTACTGCTTCTATTATAAAAAAAAAAAAAAAAAATTCTACCACCAGGCTGAAAAGCAAATAAAAAATGGCCTTATGATCCTTCATGAATCAAAGCAAATTTATTTCTCTAGTAAAGCTTATCTAGGTAAGACAACCATGAATGAAACCCAGTAAAACAAAAGCACTGGGCCACACCTAAAACTGGGGAGTCAGGCCACAATCAGGGAGCTGTCTATGTAACATTGGGAGTCTTTCCTCAGTCCTAAATGTTTTATTTGCTTTTACAAACACTTTGTTATTGAGAATCACCAAATGTGGACATTTATTACTGAGAAGTATCAAATGGACTGGAAAGGGCATTTATAAGAAATTTACTTAGTACTCAAACCCGATGTCCTCAAAGGGGACAAATGCAGAAAGAAAAAACCTCTTGAAGGCAGAAAGTTTATGGAAGGTGAAATAAGAGTTATTAAATCCTGCCACACACACCGTGCCCCCGTGTCTGCGCTCTGCGCGCTGGCACCCAGTTACCGAGCTTTGGGCAAGGGGCTGGAGGTTAAAATACACAGACACACACAGACAGAGAGACAGCGACACAGGTCATCCTTGAATTCCCCAAGAATGCCCCCTTCATTGTGTTCAGGGGCAGATTATATAGAGATAGCCACGCCCCAGCCAAACCCACCAGAAACCACTCTCCTGCCATCAGGAACTCCTGAAGGTCTTGTGCTCAGAGCAGCTGTAGGCACTCAGATCAGGGGATTACAAGAAATTCAGGATCTGGGGTCTCACTGCTCCCAACAGGTGGGTGCTTTCTTATGGTTTATGTTGCCCATTCTGGTTCTTAGGAGGGTGTGGTGGCTCTGGGTCACCTGGTAAGGAATTCCCCTGGGATCACCCAAGGTGTGACCACTGGGGTTTCCACGTAAAATGTGTTTCTAGGTATTGAAAGCTGACACTAAGGAAAGTAGATGGGTAGCAGGCAGCAGGGTGAGAAGATCCACAGGAGGGAGCAGGGTATTCCCTCAGGGTCTGCTTAGTCCTACGAGCACGGGGTGAGAGAATGAGGAGGGGAAGAAGCAGGCTGTCTGGTACAGAGCTGGGGATGGGACTGGAGAAATGGTTTGGGAATAAACAAGGAATAAGTGGAAATCTTCAGTTAGTGTACCTTTCTCTCTGGCCAAAGTCTCGATTGTTATTTCTAAGAAGAATTTGTTCATGCTAAATCATTTAATTGGATCATGAGACGAGTCCTGAGCTATCATTACTTCATAGGTTGAATTAGTTCATTACCTGTCATTAAGTTCTTCAGTAAGCACCAAAGCTGATGTACATAATATACATCTGTCAATAAGTTTCCCAATAGTATTTCGGTTTAAATTGAAAGAGCATATTTGTCTCTTCATTATATGTGGAGAGGAAAAGATTTTACTTGGATCAAATATATTTGAGCAACACTATTTATACAAATGCTAAAATCTAATCATCCACCTTGAACCAACCCATTGTGTTCATTTTACCTATGCAAATATTTAAGGACAGTTATTACGAGTGCATATACAGTATTTTATAAACTCACAAATGCACCAAACATAATCAATATTTTATGTGCTTCCAAGTCAGACATAGGAACCCCAACAAATGCAGCAAAGTCCTTACAACATTCATTCTAAATCCATCTTCATTGAGGTACCTGCTGAGCAGGAAGAAGATCAGATTCAGGCAGAATTTGGAACATTTACTTATAGAAGTATCTACAGTGGCAGAGCCCCCTCCCACTCTTGTGATAGTTATTGATCATACTGTAGTTACTTGAATGAGGAATATTATCAATAGTTTTCAGCATCTGATTATTGATCCCTATTTGCTATCACTGTTTTGGACATTTAGCTAGTGCAGCCTTGCTGGAGGAAGTACGTCACCAGCGGTAGGCTTTGAAAGTTAACATCCCCCTGTCACTTCTATTTGTTCTGTTTTCTGACTGACTTCAAGATATGAGCTCTCAGCTGCCTGCTCCAGCCTCCACGCCTGCTGCCTGCTGAGTGATTTTGTGCTGTCCTTGCCATTAGGGACATTGAAGAAGTTCAAATAAGCTGCCTTCTGTAACTTTCCTTGGCCATGGTGTTTTATAATAACAACAGAAACGTAACTGATGCACAAACACAGGAAAAATTATCTACTCTTTGCAGTAATTACTTGAAGCCTCAGTCAGTGTGCTCAACTGTCTTCAGTCCTTCTTGTCAGAGAAAAATGAATGGTCACTTAGATGATGGGCATGAGCACACCTGCCTGGACTCATCAGATCACACACACACACACACACACACACACACACACACACACACATGTCTATATATATATATATTAGCTTTTAGCTTAGTTTTTCTATGGGACACCTGAGTGTAAGAGTGGATCTCTGATTCTTGTGCTGCTCTTAGTACTCTTTGTGTTGGTTCTCCTTGTCCAAAAAAAGGGGTTTACATTATCCCATAAATTTTGTTAAGTTTGGTTGTTATCTCTTAGAAGACTGTTCTTTTCTAATGAGAGAGAGAAAGGGAATGAATCTGAGGGGTGGGTGGAGAGGAACTGGGGGAATAGAGCCGGTGTGAACTATAATAAGGATATATTGGAGAGGAAGCTATATTCACAGTATATTGTATGAGAAAAAAAAACTATTTTCAAAAGGGAAAAGAATAAAAACATAAAAATAAAGTGTGAAATTAGGGAAGAGTAAAGACTTATGAGAACTTAATTTAAGATTAATTATACATTAAGATGAAGCTTAATTAAGCTAGCCTAATAAAAGAAGACATGAAAGATAAAATTAAGGATGTCTCCCAGAAGGCAAAGATAAAATTCAATATAAGGAAAATTATTAGATATTGGTAAATGATGGTGATGATCAATTGCAAATGGTTGATAATTTCTTAATAAGAATCACTATGAAATAAAAAAAATGATAGTAAAAATGTTCAAATTTAAAATATAAAATTAACAGAATTCATACTGAATTAGGCATTCCCAGACTTCAAAACCCTGTTGGGTGTAATTGAAAGAAAACCTCCTTACAAGATTTCTGAGCACAGCAGAAAATATCATTTCTGAGTATTTAAAGAGGAATCCTACCACAAAGGAAAATGTTGGTGTTGGTAGCAACTTACCAGCACGAACATAGAGAATGTAAATAGTAAAAATGTATCTTTAAACCAGGAGCCCAATTATGACATACTCAAATAATTAACTTATTGAAGATATAAAAATACATCTAGGAATCCAGAAACTTTATCATATGCCCTTCATAAAGGGCCATCTTAAGATTTAAAGAAATAATTTGAAATATAGCAGGACACGGAGGTAACGGAAGAATAGTATTAAGTTACTAAGAACAAAGAGAATTAGTTTTTTGATAGTCTCAAAATTAAGTTATTTCAATAATGCAATCAATGAATTATAACAGCATAGGCATCTACATTGTCATTTATATACTTTTTCTTCCTCAGTTCAAGTCATAAACCCATTACAAAAATATTAGAAATTCAAAAACTACCCCAACTACTTTGAAATAGCTTGAAATTTAAATCAGAGCATTGTTGCAATATGGAAAGGGCTTATTATTTTTAATTCCTTATTCTTATGCACCTACTCAAATAACTACTAAGGACATTTGACAAGGCGCAACTCTAAGTCACAAATTTTAAAGTGTTTCCTAATATGTGCTGACTCTATGTGTGTATAAAATCTTTGGAGAGTCACAGATTATAGCAGCTTACTCTTCTCTTTGCCCTAACCTACTTTACAAACACAATTTATGACATTAATTTTCTTTTATTTCCAAATTTCAGAATTAATAAAACTCATTATCGTGGTTTGAATGAAATATAGCCTGCAAAGGCTCAAGTATTTGGAAACTTGGTCTCATTTGCTAGCATTGTTTTGGGGAAGTTATTGGAAGGTTCACCCTTGTTGGAAGAGATATATCACTGTGGGTGAGCTTTGAGAGTTTATAGCATTGCCCACTTCCAGTTTGCTCTCTCTACGGATTTAGGGGTGAGGTTTAGTTGGTGATTGTTCTCCTTTCTGCTTAAGCTGCAATACTTCTCCAGTAATTAGGGATTCTAGTTGGAGCTTTAAAGACGCTAATGCTGAGGGTGGATGATGCAGATTGTGGAGAATTAGCTCAAGAGGCTTCAGAGGGAAGCACAGTTTTAACAACAACTTGAGAATAATCCAGTGTTATCGGAAAATAAGGATTCTCTTCTGTCCAAGATCTAAGAACTTGACTGAAGCTAAATTTCAAGGTGGGGGATATTTCAAGGCTACTGTCTTAGTTGTGTTTCTTTTTCTGTGAAGAAACACCAAGGCCACAACTCTTAAAATGAAAACATTTAGTTCGTACTGGCTTACATTTTCAGAGGATTATTTCTTTATCAACCTGTTTGAAAACAGAGCAGCATGCATGCAGAAGTAGTGCTGGAGAAGTAGCTAAGGGTTCTACACACATATCTAAACAACAGGAAAAAAAAAAGACAGTGGGCCTGGCTTGAGCATCTGAAACATGAAAGCCCATTCCCAGTAGAACTCGTCTGTTGACAGAGGTTTCTGTCCTGCCTGGTCCTACAGCCGTTCAGTCCCAAAGAAACACAGAGAGGCCTACATTAACTGGTTGGCCTAGCTCAGGCTTCTTATTAACTAATTCATACATCTTAAATTAGTCCGTGATTCTTGCCTGTATTAACCACATGGCTTGGTATCTTTTATCAGTGAGCCATTCTCATATTGTTTCCTCTGTGACTGAGGCTTTTCATCTTTCCAGAATTCTCTTATTCTGGCCACCCCAACCATACTTCCTGTCTGGTTGCCTGACCTATACTTCCCACCTGGTTATTAACCAATTAGCATTTTATTAAACCAATACAAGTGACAATTTATTACAGGGTACAAGACTAATGTCCCACAGCACACTTCCTCCAAGAAAAACCACACCTGCCCCCAACAAGGCCACAGCTCCTAATAGTGCCACTTTCTCTTGTGACTAAGCGTTCAAATCTATGAGTCTGTGGGAGCCATTCTTATTCAAGCCACAGCAGCTAAATAATGTTGAGACTGAAATGGTTATTATTGATTTCCTTTATGCAGGTCATGGTGAAACCAAGCAAGTGGAATAGAAAGAATTTTTTTTAAAAAAAACATTTATTTATTATGCATACAATATTCTGTCTGTTTGCAGGCCTGAAGAGGGCACCAGACCTCATCACAGATGGTTGTGAGCCACCATGTGGTTGCCAGGAATTGAACACAGGACCTTTGGAAGAGCAGGCAATGCTCTTAACCTCTGAGCCATCTCTCTAGCCCAGAAAGAAGTTTTTTAAATGACTGGTATAGAGAGAAAAATAACACTAAGTAACTTTATATTGCAATAAAATCTTATTTTATAAAACAAAATATAATCGTTAAGAAGAACAGTTAAGGAAAGACCCCATGATCTTTACTGGGCAAAAAGGAAGGTTGTCCCACTGACAGTACTTCACCTAACCAAGCTCTAACTTGACAAAGAGCACCTAAAGAATTCCCTGCTTCTTAGAAGTTTCAACAAGCTGCTGCTAACGTAGAAGGAAGTGAGAGTCCATCACAAACTGACACTCAAAAGTGGCAATGTTACCCACATAGTACTGGCTTATAGGCCTGAAAAAATAGCTTCATAATGAGGGGGTTGTGGGTGCTGCCTCTGCGGTTTCGAGAGGTTTGAAGGTCAGACAAACTGCAGCAGAGCTTGGGTAGCTCTAAGAAGACAACCATGAGAGCCCGGGAGGCCGTAAGGGGTCATTGTATGAAGTCATGAGAGCAAAGCCTGGGTTGCATTGGTGACTCCAGTATTCTGGAGATGTCAGAAATGTGACACATATTCCAAGGATGATTGAAGACAGGAAACAGAACTAGCTCATGGGAGCAATATATACTACAGGCAGCAAAGCTGGAGGAACACAGCTGTCTAAGTTAACATGGATCATATAGCTAAGAGATTTGCAGTTTGTCTAGCTGGTATTTGGACCTTCTTTGCTCCAGTGTTTCTTCCTTATGCCCAATTCCTCCCTTTTGGGATGGAAATGTCTAGTCTGTGCCATTTTATGTTGGATATGTCATCTGCTTTTAAAAATTATCTTACAGAATATCACAGTTAAGAAAATATCTTCTTGGTAGTGGTAGTGTGTATGTGATTACAGAGTATCTGCTGTATGGTGAATTCTGATGTTTATAAAGCAATTAGTAGCCAATGAAATGTAATGAAAAACCAATGCAAACACGGATGTTCTTTGTTCTCTATATAAATTCAGAAACTTTGATATTTTATTATGCTAAAACATTAAAAGTTGAGATAGTATCAATCATCCAAAAGAATTAGAAATTAATATAATTAGATAAAACAATCCTCAAAATCTGCTTTTGTTTTATAAATATATGCATATAAATTTTGTGCTAACAAAAAAAGCCCTTTTTTTTTCAACTTTTCTACTACAAAGGCAAAAGTTGAATGCAAATTTTCTTCTAAATTTTGGATACTTTCTTTCCAGGCTCACATACTTTAAAATTATATATCTCACACCTCACATTGTGACATCTCAAAATTCAAACATGTATTTTATACTCAAGCACAAGGATTTTGGCAATGTGGTCAGGGTTCTAGTACCAGGACTTATTAGTTATACTTTGTTTGACTGATAATGATGGTGTACTTGTGCAATCTGGAATCAGCAGAGCCAATACAAAGTCTTTCTTTGAGTCAGAAAAATTATAATTATATGGTCTGTATTCCAAGGAAACTAGATATTTTTAAACATAAGTAGAAAAATTAGCTTAAATAATTATAAGTCAGGGTGTCTTCCTTTGTAAAAGTTTTTCTTTTGCTTCAAATTTCTTGGCCAGAATATGACACACTTTCTTTTAAGATGTGGAATGCAGTAATTCAAGTTCTTGAATTATTCTTTTTTAGATATATCACTAACCACTGGAAATATATTAAACTTTAATCTTTTTTCACTTTAGGATTTATCAGCCTTCATGAGGATCAAGTCATCAACTTGAAAAAGATTGGGGTAACATACTTAGTCAATAACAGTATGGCTTACTTAATGTACTGGGCACACTCAGAGAAGTCAACATTAGGTACATTTTCAGGAGCCAGTAACTCCTCAGAAAAAGAAAGCTTATACTCTTGTGTGTTGAGCGCATTTCTTCAATGCAACTGTGGAAGGAGAATGAATGTCATTTCCTGCGTTTGTCAAAAAAAATCTGAACAATATGAAAAACCAAACAGAAAAAAATTAGATATTCTCACTGAAGCCCAGCTGTTGAGGTAGGGCCTATAGTTGAAGGTTTTGAGAAAGAATTACAGTATCAGTTAAGTTACAAAATAATAATTAGAACAAGTGAAATAAATACAAGATATTGAAAAAATACCGTATAGGACATGGTGATGAATTAAAACATAGGAATTAGTTGAAATATCTATTAATATAATTAAGAAATAGGTTGTGATACAAGTTATCATTCTACAGACAGCTGGAGCAGCCTCTGGACTTTAGAGTCTTCTTACCTAAGTTTTACTCTCTTATAATAATGTACTGAAATTTTTTGACTGTTATTTTTGTACAAGTCCATCAGAATTTCAATCTCATAAAGAAATGGTAGTTCTTAAGAATCATAATGCGACCTTCTGACAAGGTAGGACTAGGTTTAATTAATTTCAGAAATGTGAGATTAATGCCAAGTTTCCTAAAAGCATCAGATCTTCCATAATTTGCTTTAACTCCTACACTAACTAAATATATGCACATACATTCTGATTTTTCATTTTCAAGGTTACCAGAAAAATTGTTCTTTCCTTATTTTGATTTAAGCATAGTTTTGTAGATAATTATTTGCTTATTTTCCTCTAACTTCGATACTTCCTATATAATATGAATACCAATCATCATTCATTTTGAGGAAGTGACCAATTTTCTTTCTATAAATAAGTTTTGACAATATTTCAACATTTTAATAGTTCTTTGTGCATAAATTAGATAAAACCCAAGATGTATAAAAACCTATCACCAAAGATAAAGTATAAGGAACTTCTACTTTATAAAATTATATTCATTAATATTTGGCCTCTACATACCCCAATATCACAGTATGTACACATACACACACGCACACAGATACACACACATACATACACAGATACACACACACATACACACAAGGATATACTCATACATTCATACACATACACAGACACACATACACACAGAGAGATACACATTTACACAAATGCACACACACAGAAAAAGACAGGATGGCATCTGCAAAGTTTTTCATCTGTTGTTCAAGCTACTGTCTTTCACTTTCCGATTCTGTAATGGGAAATTGACATCTGACACTCCATCCTTTTCATGCCCTTGTCCAGCAGCTGGAGCACACAGACTATTCACCACTGGAAAAACCCTCAGCCTCAGAGATTTTTGCCCAGATCCCAATCTGCTGTCTTTTTTTTTCCTGACAGCATGAATGACGTGCAAGCTAATTGTGCTGTAAGTCAAAACACAAAAAATAACTTATGTGAGCTGAATCACCACTCTGGATTACAGGATAGAGTTTCTTCCTTATTATTATTGGCGTTGAATTATTCAGTGGTCCCCATTAGCACTATGACATGGAGATTTTTATATTTAGAATTCTTCGTTGACTGCATCAGCAACTTTCTTTGAACACCTGGCAAGTTGATTATGCACAGATTCAGAAATTATTAAAATTAGTGACCAAGATAAAGTGATAAAAGCTTATACTACTTTTCAAAATGAGGTCCAAATAACTTGTCATCACACTGAGTTTTCTCCTTATTAGAATTTCTTGCTAATATGAAAATAGTCACCACTACCATCAAATAAAAGTTAAGACTATCCTTAATTTTATAAGAGTTGTTCCTTAAACCATTTGGTTTCTTATATTCTGATATCTTATAATCTGATCTTTCTATCAGAAATAACCATTTTTCTTCTCTTAATTTTATTTTATTTTGTTAAGCAGTTGGAAATTAACTCTCAACTCTTTTTGTTGAAGCATCTGGTTTTCTTCATATATCTGGACTATATTTTCAGTTGGGCACCTCTGTTTGACATTCTTTTACAAAATTGTTGATATTTTTCAATAATGTTTCAGATATAAAATGATTACTATTTGACAAAGTTAAACTTTTGTTTCCTATATTTTTCAAAATTTCTTTTCCCCAATGACAACAACATTCATGTATAGACGTTATATATTTATTTTATTATATTTCCATTTATATAAAATGGAAATTAGTATAAAATGTCCCTAAATCTCTGTTTAAATTCTGAAACTATAGCATATATTCACTTTATAAGATATGTACATACTGAAAGAATTACTAGAATATTAAAAGTAATTTTACTACTAAATTATGCAGTGATGAGATGTTTTATATGTCAAAAAAATCTCATCTGCATTTTTAAAATTTCCACACTTTACAAGCATTTCTAAAGATTTAAACAAAGTATATTATTATCACTATGATGTAAGTACTTATTCTATATCTTATAAATTAAAAATCTATAATGAAGAAAATTTCCAAATATATTCTCATAGCATATACTTGTGCATACAGGTCAAGAGAACTAAATACTTTAATATGTTATACAATTATGATATTAATTCTATGTCCTTTTTAATATCAAAGTTTGCCATTGTTCAATTTGGGGGGGCATTTCTAGGTATCTTTTCACAACCGTTTAAAGACTTAAGATAAAACAAAACAACTAGATCTAAGGGTTCACAAGTTCATACACTTTAAGAAAGAATCCTATTTTAATTTTGAAGTGCTTTCTTATTCTCTCATTCCACTCATGCTCTTTCCTGCAATTAGGAATAATTTTTGAGTTAACTTTTATTTTTAAAGTTTAAATTTTAAAGATTTCAATTCATCACACATGTGTTTATTATAATAATATAGATTCATAAACCTCAGATACTAGGTTTAAGGGATCTTTCAGTGTTTTATAGATAAAGAATTTAAAAGGCCATTGCTTGGTTAATTATATTTCAAATCCTTTTAAAAATTCCTTTAATTTTCACAAATTTGAGATTTATTGAAATATAATTTATCTTTATATATAATATCTTTATCACTCCTCTGATCATTGTTTCAAAGTTGTATTTCAATAATTTATTGGGAAAAGCTAAAAGATCTAAGCAATAATTTGAATATATCTTTTGCCTCCATTTAAACCTACTTTGAACTCATTCTAAAAAGTCTATATTTAGTCTCTAATGTGTGTAGACATCTCCATCAACACATTGCTTTATTCTAATTGGTTGATTGAACTTCTAACATATGTTATATGCAAATAATATTTGAGCAAAATTCAGTAAAGTTTGTATAATTGAGTACAGTAAAATTTCAGGATATATCTCATCATTTAATAAAAAGGCAGGGTAAAATACCTGTACCGCCTGCCTGCACTACGTGACAGTAAGGTACTACTCCTGTATTGTGGCACCTGCAGTACAGGACCATTCGCTAGTGGGGCAAGGGCCTGGAGATTTAAACACACAAAGACACACAGACAGAGACATGGGTCATCCTTGAAACAAGAATGCCCCCTTCATTGTATCCTTAACTGATAGCTACGCCCCAGCCAAACCCTCCAGAAACCACTCCCCTGCTATTGGGAACTCCTGAGGGTCTCGTGCTCAGAGCAGCAGCAAGCATAACACATTGTTTACAAGAAATTCAAGATCTGGGGTTTCACAGCCCCCAACAAGTATAGAAAGAATAACTACATTTTGTCATTACTAAAATATTACAAGAAAAAATATGTTGTTACCTTATGAAGTATACCACTTGAATTATAATCTTTATTATCATAGCCATTATGATCATAAGATTGCTTATTTAGAGTCACATGGTGGATATTCATGTATGATAGTTGAGTGCAATTGAAAACTATTTTAAGTAAGCCATTGTAAAGTGTATTATCCTAAGATGTACTTAGTAGCAGTTTAGAGCATTAGTCTTTGAACAATACAGGATTTGAACAAAACATGGAGAAATATGTGAATCATCTTCTAGCCTATTAGCATAAGCAATTATATATTTGTTAGTATTTATCATTAAAATTAAGCATATTTTAATGCAGCTAATACCTATGAAACTCAAAAACTTTACCATGAATAACATCAATACCATGTTAACTCAACAAAATTAAAAAATTTCAAGAACTGACACAACAAAATTTTCTTTGCATTCACAAGAAGTAATTATGTCACATATTATTCTATTGTTGAGCACAGCAAACATTTAACTTTATTAGTATACTTTAAAAATCATATCCTGAAGGAAACATAGACGAATGTTTCAAAGTAAAAGATATTTAAAAAAATTACCACTTAGCTTACAATTGGTCTGATATTGGATGAGAAGAAACTTAAAGTGGTACTTGGAACATTAGGTAAATTGTTAAAATGAGTCCTTGCTCTGGGAACTCCTTCAGGAAATAGCCTTTAAGATACCAGTGCACTTTTCTCTCCCCATCTTCCCTTACCTCCCTCCCCCCCCTCCCCCATGATCCCATTTTTTGCCCGGCAATCTTGTCTACTTCCCATAATCAGGAGGATAGCTATATGTTTTTCTTTGGGATCACCTTCTTAATTAGCTTCTTTAGGAGATCAAATTATAGACTCACTGACCTTTATTTATCTCTAGAAACCAATTATGAGTGAGTACATCCCAAGTTCATCTTTTTGGGTCTGGGTTACCTCACTCAGGATAGTGTGTTCTATTTCCATCCATTTGCATGCAAAATTCGAGAAGTCATTGTTTTTTACCGCTGAGTAGTATTCTAATGTGTATATATTCCACACTTTCTTCATCCATTCTTCCATTGAAGGACATCTAGGTTGTTTCCAGGTTCTGGCTATTACAAATAATGCTGCTATGAACATAGTTGAA
>NW_026068062.1:1464204-1525990 GCF_014885135.2 Alexandromys fortis | reverse complement strand
TTTTTTTCAATAAAAAAATTATATTTAAAAAAAAAGATACCAGTGCACCTTGGGCATAGTATCATGTACTATAAATAAACATAAAGTGTGCACAAGTCTCTTGGCTTCTGGAAAAAGGCTGATTCAATAATCACGATTTACTAGAAGTTATGGCCATGATGAGTATACCTGCAGAAATAAAGGTAGATAATGGTCCAGCATATGTCTCTAAGAAAATGAAACAGGTTTTTGCTTATTATAATATAAAACATATTACAGGTATACTAAACAATCCTACAGGTGAAGCAGTTATAGAAAGATCAAATCAAACTATAAAGAATATGTTAAATAAGCAGAAAGGCATGTAAACTATCCCCAGAAATAGATTTCATAATGTTTTATTAACCTGGAATTTTCTTAACGCTAATGAGAAAGAAATAACGAAAATAGAGGAACATTGGATAATGGAAAACAACTTCTGTTAAATCAGCCGATGTATTTCAAGCATGTGTTGACCTCAGAATGGAAACCAGATGTGCTACATTGATGAAGGGATTTCACTCTTGTTTCCACAGGAGAAAAAAAAGCTAGGAATACCATCAAAATTAATAAAGAGTCAGTTTGAAAAAAAGAAATCTTTTAAGAAAGAGAAATGACAGCTCATCCACACAGGTGGCAATCATACAGGTGATAAGGAAACCTCATAAGGGTTGGGAAAGGGTTCTAATTTTGAGTTTTCAGGAAAATGTCTACCTTCATAAGTCTAAGACCTTGGACACCTAGAAGCCTAAAGAAAAATTCAGAGTTTCTGTCTCATATCAGGCTCCATCTGGTATGGGACGGAAAGAAGAAAGAATTTAGGAAAAAATTTTGCTTCTCCCCATACCTATTTTTGTCTCTATTGTATCTTTCATTGAATATATGTCTTTATGAATATTATTTAAGTTTTTCACAATGAATATTATTTTTTCTGCAGTAATCTTTGAAATCTTTAGGAAGAAGATGGGGCCCCACAGCAATGATTTGTCCTGTTTGGTATGACGTCATGATGTTCATAGCAGTATTTTAAGATCAGTTTTTGGTACAAGCTGCTCAGGATGGATCAAACTTGGTTATGTGAATCGGTACACCTTCTTACAATATTCTGGCCAGAACTTCAAATATGAATTTCAGAAAAGCCCTACCAACTACTCAGAGAGTATTGGCAATTATACCAGATAATAATCTTGAAACTTAACCATCATTTCAGTTTTATAGAATCCCATAGAAAGAACATTGCCTGCACAGCAGTGGAATTAACTCTAGAAGACAACATCCAATCTCTCAAAAAAGTTTTTTTCTCAGAGTTAGGGACATGTAGTAGGGGTTGATTATAAGTGTTATAGGGTTGGGGGAGTGGGAATTAAGTAGGCTCAGGGATTTCTTTTGAAAAGTATAAAAAGGAATTAGATGGGTTAATAGGTAGATTAGTGTCAACTTACTCACACTAATAATAATAGTGAGTAATAGTGAGAACACTTGTGAGCTATTGTGTATAGACAACTTACATTGGTATAGATTCTTGTATATTGATAAAAATTCAAATTATATTTGTTATATTGAATATGCTTCTATTTCTATTTACAATATTTGTGCACCTATGCAAAGTTACTTCGTCATATTGTATTCATACATGCTTCTACCTCTGCTTAAGATATTTTGTATATTGATGAAATTTTAGGATATATTTATTATATTGAACTATACATTTCCACCTCTGATCAAGATACTTATACATTGTTTACATTTTGAGGTCATTGTTCTCATTTGTTGCACAGCTGTTTAAAGATTGTTTAATATTTTAACATGAAGCCTTAGTCTTTGAACTATATAGGTATTAAGATTTATAGGTCAATATTCATCCGTGTTTGTCATACTTATAGTTAGACTAATCAGATTCTTTAGATGCATAGAGATTGTATTCTACATAGATAGATAATCTTCAATCACTTCAAAGAATTTTTTGATATGGCATTTAAATAGCTAAGGATTCTGTTGATGTGAGACAATGAAATATGCAACCATGAAGTGAAAGCTTACTCTCAGAGATGGGAGGTTTAATGAAAAGGCTAGATTAAAGCCTAAAAAGAAAAGAAAGATCCCAGTGTGCCAGAGGAGAGAGAAGTCCCTTAACATCCTTCCTGCTTATTCTTCCAGTGCAATATACAACCGGGTTCAAATAAACACACCCATATTGATACCAAATTCATCAACTTTTTCATGCCAGCCAAGCTAGATTTGAAGCACTCAGTGATGGACTGCTCTAAATACAGTCACAGGAACATTGTTCCACACATGAACACACTAGGAATGAGAGTACTAACAAAATCCCTTAATGAAAAATACAGAAGTGCTAAGCTTAAGGATTTTCATTAACAAGTGTATTCATTGGGAAGAAATCAGACCTGTCAATTAGATACAACACATATAACTCTCAGAAAATTTAGCAACAGAGTCTAAAGATAAATTCGTCTATTATTTACAAAAGTATTTGCGAGGGGAAGTAGTTTGTTTGTTATAAATACATGTAAAACACTAGAATGGTGATGTAGCATGAATCTTGTCATAAACCACGTGGAAAATAATTTCATTAGTATGAGTTGGTCATGCCCAAACCCAGGACCTCACAGGTAGGCCTGAGGAAAACTTTATGGCACACTAAAGAAACCAAAATAGATAAATAAGTGAGATATACATTCTAGAGAAGAGGGGAACCAGTGAGGAAAAGATAGAAATGGAAGAGGTGGGGGTGTCTCAAAGACATAATGTACAATTGTAAAAGAATAAAATTCACTAACAAAATAAATGTCCAATCTTATGAATACAATAAATTTGTGATCTCTTTTAAATTAAAATTAAAATGTCAACCTTAGAGAGACTGAATTAGAGAGACTGAGTTAGTACCAGAAGCTAGTGTGGTAATGATAAAATATGGAAAAAGGATCAAGTTACAAAGTATCAGTTAAACATTAAAGTGTGATATATTCCAAAATTTCTTAAACAGTAAAATTTAAATATTCTCACTTCAGAGACGTTAAAAGAGTTTGAGGTGGTAGATATGTCTATTAGCTTGATTTAATCTAAGTGTGTACACACATAAAGCCATCGCATTGTACTTCACACATAGGTCAATTATAATAATTAGAAAGTGTGACTTTTACATATCCAAAATTTCAAACTTGAAGGGCTAAATTCCAAGGCTGTGGTAATCTTATTTTGTAGTTAGCAAAGTATAATGAAATAGGCACTAAGTGTCTTGACCCAGTTCAAACAAGGTCTTAACCCATCCTTTATGCCTGTTTTTCTTATCTCACATCCCCAGGCAGAAATTGCCTCATAGAAAGTTAATACAATCTACTGCAAGGACAGTTTGGATGCTCACCTTCCTAGACCTGGGGGGAGCAAAGAGGACCTAGGACTTCCCATAGGGTAGGGAACCCTGACTGCTCCTTGGACTGGAGAGGAAGGGGGAGGGGGAGTGGAGGGAAGTGTCTCTATGAGTAGGAGTTATAGTTCCAAACATGTTAGTGCAAATGAGACAAAAATACAGTTTTCCATCAAATCATCTGAATACATAATTCTTCCAGTTTATAAATTATCTATTATATATATGCACTATATTATTGACATAATACCAGCTAAAACTTTATATTAAAATATGTAAAAAAATCTAATTTAAGACTCAATGTAGGACTCATTTTATTTTAACTTTCATGACATTGGACCATGTGATACTAGAGTACATTTTGGTTGATATTAAATAGATGATCTTTAGAACTTTCATAATGAAAAGATAAGACTTTAAATACCTTTGCAAACTAAAGTTGAAATGTTATAAAATTACCAGTAATTTTTTCAGATTATAATAAAATTGCACATTTCTTTCTTTTCCTCCTTCCAATGCCTCCTATAACTTTGCTCTTTCAATTCCATGGGCTCTTTCCCATGATATTAATATGCATATGGACATATATTCCTAAATATAGCCTGCTCAGTCTGTATAATGTTACTTGTGTGTATACTTTTGGGGTGGGCCCTTTGGCATTGAATTACCTCTGGTATACTCTTTCCTGGAGAAGTCTGTTTCTCCTGACCTCAGCTTTCCCCACTTGCCTACAGTTCTTTGTGTAGACTTGAGACCTCATTGGCTGTTTTCCATCCACTTTGGTGTGTCGATTGGTGTCATCCTTGTTCAGCTCATGTTTTATAGCCATGAAGATGTATCTCATAGATAAATTAGCATAGTAACATGCAAAATGATGAAAATAGTAAAGATACAAGGACATATTTTTGTAAATTTTCTGATAATACTTCAACACTAACCTTTGTCAAATAAGATATAAAAGGATCTTCTCCAAAGTATTTTTTATTTTTTTCTCTTTACAGTCAAGATGTGAATATACCAACATATGTGCACAGGGGAGACAGGTGGCCATCAATGTTTAGTACATATATGTGGACTTTTTGAGACAGACAAATATAAACAAAGAGTGCAGTGTCCTCAAATAACATGACTAGGAAACTACTACTAGGACATGAACAGCTAGAATGAGTAAATGCTGTAAAGTAAATGACATATGAAATATTATTTCTTCTCACATATATGTTACATACGTATTTTTAATGGTGGAATAGCATGCTAATTGGAATGAATAATTTCTCCTGTAAGCTCAAGTATTTGATCACACTGTGCCCCCTTGGTGGGCTGTTCGAGAAGGTTATGGTCCTTTGAAGAGGTGGGGCCTTGCTGGAGGAAATGTTTGGAAGGCTTTGAGGTTTAGTGCCTTGGACCCACTTGCTGTTGTCTTTCTCTACATGAAGACACAAGTACAATCAGACAGCTTCCTGAGATCTTGTTTTCTCTGCTATGTCAACAGTGCTGAATAGGCTGTCTCTCTCCAACCTTAAGAGCAAGTAAGCTTTTTTCTCATCTAATTTGTATTTGTTATGGTATTTTATCACAGGAACAGCAAAGTAATTGATATGATGTGGGAGTGTCATATATCAATCTGTTGATTTCATTGGTTAAGCAATAAAGAAACTCCTTGGCCCTGATAGGTTAAAACGTAGGTGGGAGGAATAAACAGAATAGGATGCTGGGAGGAAGAGGAAGTGAGCTCGGACTGGACAGCTCTGCTCTCTGGAGCAGAGACGCCAGGCTTCGCTCTCCCAGGCAGCTCAGACCCAGGATGGGCATAGGCTAGAATCTTCCCAGTAAGCGCACCTTGGGGTGCTTACACACATTATTAGAAATGGGCTAAATTAATATGTGAGAATTAGCCTAGAAGAAACTAGATAGAAATGGGCCAAGCAGTCTTTAAATGAATACAGTTTGTGTGTTGTTATTTCGGGCATAAGCTAGCAGGCGGCTGGAGTGCTGGCCACTGCTCCGATTTCAACATTGATACAATTAGTAAAGACTATCCTTAAAATGATGATATAACTGAAAAAATCTGTAATTTTTAATAGAATTTTTGAGTAAAAGTACTTAGTCTATCCTAAAAACTATATGTTGTAAAATTTCCATTTTCCACGTTTTCTTCATTGGTGTGTTTTGTGAATCAGTCAGTTAACAACACGATTTTACTGATGGCCATAAAAGGAAATCTCATGTAATCTAAATTCTCTCCTGTTCTTCATATGAAAAGCTTTGACTTAGACTTTATGTTTATTGTTCAGTTTCCTTGCAACGTGATTTTAGTATGTACTTCCAATACAGTTCAGGCTTCACTGACTTTGATTTTTTTTAAATTAAATGTATTTATTTATTTTACATCCAGAAAAAACAGTTCCCCTCCCTACTCTCCTCCCCTTCCCTCCCCCAACCTACCCATAGCACTCTTTCCAATCCACTCCTCTTTGTTTCTGTTCAGAAAGGGGCAAGCCTTCCATGATTAAAAAAAAAAAAAAACATGAAATATCAAGTTGCCATAAGGCTAGATTAATCACCTCCTCTTGTATTAAGGTTGGGAAAGGGAATTTCATCTGAGGAATAAGTTTCCAAAAGTCAGTCAAATAATTAAGGAAAAACCTTTCTTCCATTGTTAGGAGTCTCGCAAATAGATAAGCTACAAAACTGCTATATTGATATATAGACATAGACATAGATATAGATAGATAGCCTAGGTTGGTCACATGCAGGCTCCCTGGCTGTTGGTTCATACTCTGTGAGTTCCTATGAGTGAGGTTTGCAGTTTCAGTGGGTTTTCTTGTGATGTCCTAAAGCTCTCTGACTTCTACAATCCTTCATCCCACTTTTCTGCAGGAGTCTCTGAGCTCTGCCTGTTTGGATGTGGAGATCTACATCTTTGTAGATCTGTGGAGTTTCCCTTGTACAAGGTTTCTACCTGACCCAGAAATGCTCCCCTTCTCTTCTTCTCTTCCAGTACTCTCCCCCTCCACCCACTTCCTAACTGATCCCTCAAATTTCCAACCCCATTTGCTCAACTTGGATCCTAGCAGCTTTATTCATAATAGCCTGCAGCGGTCGGATTAATAAATCACCAGTAATAGATATTTGAACAAATTTTATAACAAAACCAGACTCACGAAACCAAGGTTCCAGCGGAGTATCCAGCGGAGACAGGAGAGGAGGGGGGAGGAAGGGGCGCGCAGCTTTTGCCCGCCCAATATATCCGTAAACAAACGCCTGAGGGCAGGCCGCCCCCAAGGGGAGGGCTTATCCCTACATTAGCCAGAAGATGGAAACAACCTAGATGATCCTCAACAAATAATGGATTAAGAAAATGTGGCACATTTAGACAATGGCGTATTACTCAACAGTAAAAACAATAACACCTTGAAATTTGCAGACAAATGGATGAAACTAGAAATAAAAATAATCTGGAGTGAGATAACCCTGGTCCAGAAAGACAGACATGGTATGCCTTCCCTTATATGTGGATATAAGTTATAGAGTAAAAAAAAATTATGATACAACCCACAGTCTCAGAGAGGCAAGGTGACAAGGAAAGCCCAAGGGGGTATGCATGGACTTTGAAAATTTAAGAACAGTAATACATAAATGTCAAATGAGATTTCTGATATCAACATTTTCCCTTTAATAGTATATCAGATATTTTAATTAAATATAGATAGTATTTACATAAAATTTAGCTTGTAAAAAATATAGATAACAAAATTCAAGATTAAAACATTATGAAGATATGTGTCTGACCTCAATTTTTACCCCATGCCTACTATCAAACTGAACTCTTCAAAAGGAAAATTAATTGTCTTGTTTAAGACTAATAGAGACTTTTTTTCTAGCACTCTGGAAGCAATAATATGGACCATTATGATTGCATTATCATTCTTTGTGCATTTTAGTGTTCTCCTATGACTTCTTTTACTTACATACTGGAAACTCTCACCTCTGTGTATAATGGTCCAGAATTTCTCCCTCTCTTCAGTTCCACATGGTCACATCTGTTTGTTGTATATGCAGTAAGCACAGTCATCCTTTTATTTCTGGGGTGCTTTTTTTGAATTCCAACACCTTTCAGGATCCCCGTTTCTTCATCATGTTCTCTTATTTGAATGTCACAAAAATCTCCTTGTGACCCTTTTCCACTGCAGTTTCTACAGCTCAAACTAAAGTAAAGTACCTAATTTCACAGATCTTATGAAGAACGAGATCCCATTGGGGATTATACTTATCCTCCAGCATTTGAAAGGGCCATTCATGATAAGTCACACTTCCTGGAAATTTCTTAACTTTCAGGGAAGGGTCTGACCTACTGGCGAGAAAAACATGAATGTGTATATTGAAATTGCTTTACCTACCTGGAAAGAAAAAAAGTCTTCAGAGTTATAGAAACCTCTGAAAATGCTTAAACTGTTCTAATCAATGCAGTTCTGAAATTTAAAGTACCGTGTTTGTGATGGATTGTCGAAACTGAAAGCAGTCAAGATGATACCTTATATAGCATGGGAGAGACTGGTTCAGTGGACCATATTATAGTATCCTCGGCTGTATCACTATGGGTTTGACTTTCCCTTTGCCATTAGAATGATGGAGTGTGATGTAATTAAACCTCTCTATGCTTCTCTCACTTCTCAATCACATGAAATGTAAAATTCTTAAATCTAGGGCATGAATCATTGACCGAGCTGCATTTATTAGCACCATAGAAGTGCAAAAATCAAAACGATCTGAGATCAGTGATCTCGGAGGAACTGGAAATATTGCATAATGAAGTTTTGCCTCTGAACCATGTGAATGCTTTCTTTCTCATTTTTAGTAAATTCTGTTAGACAGAAAAAAAAAGAAAGAAAAGCTTAACATGATCTATTTAAGATGTCAAAATAATGTGTGTTTTAGTGTGATTGAATTTCTATAGCCTTGCCATTCTTTCTCTCCTCCATTTTTATGCATGAACTGCTTATTCCCATTTCAATGACAGATATGAGGCCAGATAATAGATTGAACATATCTATTTTATCAGAGTGGTTTTTTTATCACAAGTAAAATTGAGCTGGTCTTTTCTCAAATCATCTGTGCCTGTGAGACAATGTTTACTCATGCGTTAAATGAAGGTTTCAAATGACATTATGCTTGGAATTTGTTACATGTTAAACACCAATAGTTTTCTTTCAATACGGTTATTGGCATAACACTTATGCAATAATAAAAAGCAATAAAATTTTACAATGGTTGATTTGTACCAATAGCTCCCACCGCACAGTAGCTCTTAAATGGCAGACATAAAACTAATGAAAACAATGTCTCTGGAAGCAGCCTTATATGTAGAAGGAGTGCAGTGCTGGGAATACCATGGTTTGAGGAGTTGAACTTTATTCCTTTGGGTGAATTAGGCCACCCGTGAATTCAATGAAGCTTTTCAAAATGAATTTTCTATGACTTGTGATGCTGTAAAGTTGAAGAGAAAGCATAAACAGCACATACAAATATTCAAATTGTCCTTTCAGATGAACAGAATAGTCATTATTTCCATATTAATATTTGAAGGCTCCTGGGCCCAAATTCATACCTTTGAAGAAATGTAGTCAACAATAAATTCCTCCTGTCCTAGAAGGATTGAGAAATTCTCAAACGTTTCTCATAACTGTTGAAATAATAGCTGGATAATATGGGATAGGCTAAAAGCAATGCCATCCTAGAATAGTGCATATAAAAATATTTAAGTATGTAATTAATGAAAGGATCAGCACAGAAAAGGATAGAAATGCAGTCATACACAGGTGAATATAAATGATATTATTATACCAGGATCTAGATCTTTGGAGAAATATCAGCTATAGTTATAACTTTCAATACCAGGATGTATTGGAAAATTATGTGTGTCTATATAAAGCATTGCACACGCATGTCACATATATGACCTATATGCATATATATATATATATATATATACACTTTGTTATTAGTGTTTTGCATCTCACTTTTTGTGTATTAGCTGGACTGTTGAAAAGGTGGTATACAAGTCATACTATATGCTGTTGATACACTGTAACCCCTTATGTTCTACGGGAATCTTGTTTAGCTAGAGCAGCTCTTTGCAAATACTCTGTTTTTAATTTCCTCAGTAAGGAAATGAGTGACACCAAGCCTGGTATTTTCAATTGCTAATAAGAAATTTCAATAACACTATGGACAGACATAATACTTACTTAATTTCAGGAGCATATGAACACTCACAGTTGGGTTCTCTGTTTCTACTGTTAGACTTATTTCATAAGTTGTACATATTACAACAGTTTAGTTGAAAAGAATATTAATGAATCGATACTATAAAATATCCTAGGTCCTACAGAGTCCACAGTGAGAACAGAAAGATAATAAGAATTTGCCAAACTGAAACTGATTTACTACTCAATTAAAGAATACTTTACTGCAATGCAAAGGGATTTCAGATACTGGTGAGTCACTTGTTTTAATTGCATTGCAAAAACCAGGGAGGTTTCTGCTTTATATAAAGTGCTTCATAATCTTTGATTTCTACAGCATGATCTTTTATTTGGATGCAAGGGCCAAGTTCCACTTCCACCATCCCTTATGTACTTTCTACAAACACGACACAGAAATGGAGACTGGGAATAATATATTGCCACATGCCACAATTGACAGTCTTGCAAAAATCTGTACTGCTGTCACTTTGTACAACACCTGTTAAACACTGTATTTGAGATTAAGTATTATTTGAATATTTGAATGTGTAAGCATGAATTTGATGTATTATAATCACAGTCATTACATCTAGGAACTTTTCAGAGGAAGCCAAAGGCATGTCAGCTTTGACACCCACTTAGTAGAAACTGACTCACAGAGGTTTCTGAAAACATTTGATTGGCACCAAAATACGCCTAGAGAAATCCCTCATGTTGAGATTCTAACTCACAAATGAGATGTATGAGTATTTGAAGAGAAGCCATCTTTTCAAGAATATGTAAATATGCATCAGCACACTTTAGTGTTCAATCCTGGAAATAATAAGAGAATTTTGACTGTTACCATAACATTAAAAGGAGCAAAAGGAGATTTTTAGGAAAATTTAAAATTTGCCGCATAGTAGAAATTGTGAACATACAACAAAATTAGGAGGAAAAGATACAACTCCGTGATTGAGGTGCTCGTTTTACAAGTTTGTGGACCTGAGTTTATACCCATAACCGTATAAAAGCCAGGTGTAATCTTAATATTAATGAGGTTGAGACAAGATTCCTGGGACTCAGGGGCCAGCCATCCTAACTGAACAGGCAATTCTATGACTCATACAGCAATGTAGCTGGTTCCTGATGAACACCACCAAAGACTGACCTCTGAGCTTCATCTGCAAACTTACACACATCTATACAAACGCATGTACTTGTATCTTCCAAAATCCTCACACATACACATACCAACTTGATATACTATTTTGCTGAATAATTTTATATCAACTTGACACAAGCTAAAACCATTTGAGAGGAGGGACTCTCAATTAAGAAAATGCTTCTGAACTGTAAGCAAGCCTATAGGGACATTTTCGTAATTAGTGGTTAATACAGAAGAGTTAATACACCAGCTTATTGTGGCTGGTGCTATCTCTGGCCTGGTGGTTCTGGGTTCTACAAGAAAGCAGGATGAAAAGTCATGAGGAGTAAGACAGTAAGCAGCACCCTTCCATAACTTCTTTTTTAAAAAAAATATTTATTTATTTATTATGTATACAATATTCTGTCTACGTGTATGCCTGAAGGCCAGAAGAGGGCACCAGACTTCATTATAGATGGTTATGAGCCACCATGTGGTTGCTGGGAATTGAACTCAGGACCTTTGGAAGAACAGGCAATGCTCTTAACCGTTGAGCCATCTCTCCAGCCCCCTTCCATAATTCCTGCATCAGCTCTTGTCTCCAGGTTTCAGTCCTGTTTGAGTTCCTGTCCTTACTTCCTTCAGTGATAGATTACAGAGTGGAAATATAAGTTAAATGATTCCCCCTTTCCCTATTTGCTTCTGTTCATGATGTTTCATGACAGAAATAGTAACCCTAACGAAGACAATGATGACATCTAATTTCTCTCTGTAGAACAGTGAGGTTGAAAATTAATCTGATAGAGAACAAACTAGCAAACACACTGGGACTCAAAGGCACTGAAAAAGATTTCTTTACCAAGAACTTGATATATCAGGCAGGAAGAGTGATAATTACTAAATGGGACCTAATGAATCTTTAATTAATTAATTAATTTTGTCTTATAGCAAAAGAAGAACACTATCATTTGAGTGAAGTGGCAGGCTACAGAACAAGAAAAATTATCAATTATGCATCTCCTTAGTTTCTAGAATACACAGACTCCAAATACTGAATATCAATAAAACAACCTAACTAAAATTGGGACAAGGAATTAAACAAAGAGTTAACAAAAGATTAAATATAAATGATTCTGGATAATATTTTTAAATGTCCAACATCCTAGTTATCAGAAGAAAGTAAATTAAAATGTTGAACTTATTTTCTACCTTGATTAGGAATGGGTAAGAAAAAAAAACGCTGACAAGTACTCCTATCTCCTATGGATGTGAGGGGAGATGCACACTTTTTCACTGCTGGTGGGAATGCAAATCAGTGTAGCCACTATGCAAATCAGTGTGCAGGATCCTCTCAAAGCTATAAATAAATCCACGACATCATGCCACACTTAGGCGTATATGTACGCACTCTATATCTTAGCATAGAAATATTTGCTCATCCATGTTCATTGCTGTCACAGTCACAATAGCCAGCAGAAATAAAACAATTTAGATTTCCATCAACTGCTGAATAGATAATTCAAATCTGGCCTATTTACACAATGCAGTGTTATTCTTCAGCTGTTAAGAAAATCAAATTGTGAAATTCACAGGAAAGTGGATGGAGCTCAAAACAATCATTCTGAGTGAGGCAAGGGTGAAACTGTTCCTCTTCTTTGTGAATGTTAGTTTCGAATCTTCAGGTAAATGTGTTCTATTTGGAATAGTCATAGATATTAGAAAATACTAAGGTGGCCATTGGGGTGGAAGGTAGAATTTTAAAGTCTATAAAATAGGATACAGTGGTATTAAGTGTTAAATGGGAATAACAGTTGAGGGCATATTTGATCAAAAGAGCATTTACAGCAGCATAGATAATAAAATATGAGAAATAACTATCACTAAAGATTTAAAAATCTTCTCAAGCCGGGCAGTGGTGGTGCACGCCTTTAATCCCAGCACTCGGGAGGCAGAGGCAGGTGGATCTCTGTGAGTTTGAGGCCAGCCTGGTCTACAAGAGCTAGTTCCAGGACAAGAACCGAAAAGCTTCGGATAAACCCTGACTTGAAAATCAAAAAAAAAAAAAAAAAAAAAAAAAAAGATTTAAAAATCTACCTCTGTAGAATTTTCCCAAAATGTACACTAAGCATATAAAGAGAGTTTAAATAAAGTTATTCTATAATGGGGCAACAATGCCTCTGCTTGATACCACAAGACAATTAATAAAAATGCTAGTGACAGAAATAGGTTTAAAGTGAGATCTCTTAGATCCCTAAATATTATAGGCTACTGCCAATGCTCCTAGTTATCCCCCAGAATTTTATGGGTCCATCTTTATTACTGATAACATCACTTGAGTTGAACATGGAGATAGTAAGCTGGTTCTTATCTGAAAATGTCTTCTTTACTTATTATCTTTTATAATCCTGGAAGGTGCTCTGCAGAGTTTGAATCTGATCTGACAAATTAGATCAGTCAGGGGAGGGCCTGACAAGACCTGTTCAGTAGTTCAACAGTTGCACCCATGTCATTGGAGTAACCAATCACTGTCTCATTGGATTTAAGATTCATAGTAAAGTTGAAACCCATACTTACATTTTATCATGGCCAAGCTGCTGGGGTTAGACTGGCTGTGGGTTTTAGAAAATAACCTATGTATTACCATTAAGTGTATTAATAATACACTTAATGGTAATATTAAACTGACTCCAAATGATTTACTGTTATACCCACAGACTGGTGCATCCCCAAAACCTTATCAGAGAAGCGTCTTTTTCATTAACTGATAATTAACACAGAGACCAACACTGGTTAAGGTATAGAGAATGAGAGATTGCAGGATGTTCAACTCTGATTGGAATAGCATACCTTTCCTGCCAAGGCTCAGGAGGTATCATTGCAAAAAGAGGTAGCATAAAGACCCATAAGTAGTGGATGACTATAATGAAACTGTTTTGGACACAAGTCATTTGGACGTATAAATTAATAGCATTTAAGATCTCACGATTGCTGGACAATGGGAGCACACACCTTTAATCCCAGCACTTGGGAGGCAAATGAAGGTGGTTCTCTGTGAGTCTGAGACCAGCACTAGTTCCAGGACAGTTAGAACCGTTACACAGAGAAAACCTGTCTTGAAAAAAAAGTCATAGGGGCAAGACCAATGTAGGCAAAAGTCAGTCTGAGTTCCAGAATGGAGACAGAGGTAGGCATGGAGTGCCACACCTAGCCTAGGAACCATTTGCAGTTGATAGTTCCTGAGAGGACAACAACTCATTTTCACTAAGACAAATCCCCTGGTATTTCTACCACACTGTAGTTAAGACCATAAAGAACTAATAAAATTTGGGAAAAGTCAGTAGAAGGGAAAAGAGACAGAACTAATAAAAAAGGGAAATAAAGACGTTACAAATCAGCAATGAATCAGAAAAGAAAAGTGAAAATACAAAGGACGAATGTAAAGTGGGCTCCAACACTCTTTTCCCAAACACTCCACTATCTGGAAGTAAAGTATATTAACTATTATGATGAACTAAAGAAGGTTATTTTTATTGATTTTTATTGAGCTCTACATTTTTCTCTGCTCCCCTCCCCACTTCAACCCTCCCTCATGCTCTCAATGATCCCAATTTACTCAGAAGATTTTGTCTTTTTTTACTTCCCATGTAGATTAGATCTATTTAAGTCTCTTTTAGTGTTGACTCATTGTTGACTAAAATTAGTGACCTCATTGTTGACTAAATTCTCTGGGATTATAGATTGCAGCCTGGTTTTCTTTGGTTTATGTTTAAAAGCCACCTATGAGGAAGTACATGTGATAATTATCTTTCTGTGTCTAGGTTACCTCACTCAAAATAATGTTTTCTAGCTCCATCCATTTTCGAGCAAAATTCAAGTTGTCAATATTTTTTTCCTGCTGTGTAGTACTCCATTGTGAAATGCACCAAATTTTCCTCATATATTCTTTGGTTGAGGGGAATTTAGATTGTTTCCAGGTTCTGGCTATGACAAACAATGCTGCTATGAACATAGTTGAGCACATGTCCTTGTGGCACGATTGAGCATCCTTTGGATATATACCATAAAAGTGATATACTGGGTCTTGAGGAAGGTTGTTTCCTACTTTTCTGAGAAATCACCACACTGACATCCTAAGGGGCTGCACCAGCTTGCATTCCCACCAACAATGCAGAAGTGTTCCCTTTTCCCCACAACTTCTCCAGCATAAGTTGTCATCAGTGTTTTTGATCTTGGCCATTCTTACAGGTGTAAGATGGAATCTCAGAGTTGTTTTGATTTCCATTTCTCTGATGACTAAGTATGTTGAACATTTCCTTAAGTGTCTTTCAGCCATTTTAGATTCCTCTGTTGAGAGTTCTCTGTTTAGGTCTGTACTCCATTTTTTTAAATTTGATTATTTGTTCTTTTGATGACCAATTTCTTGAGTTCTTTATATATTTTGGAGATCAGCCCTGTGTCTGACATAGGGTTGGTGAAGATCTTTTCCCATTCTGTACCCTGTCATTTTGTCTCGTTGACCATGTCCTTTTCTTTACAGCTTTTCAGTTTTAGGAGGTTTCATTTATTAATTGTTTCTCTCAGTGTCTGTGCTGCTGGGGTTATATTTAGAAAGTGGCCTCATGTGCCAATGCATTCAAGTTTACTTCCAACTTTTGCTTCTATGAGGTTCAGTGTGGCTGGCTTTATGTTGAGTTCTTTGATCCAATTAGACTTGAGTTTTATGCATGGTAATAGATATGGGTCTATTTTCATTCTTCTACATGTTGATATCCAGTTATGCCAGCACCATTTGTTGAAGATGCTTTCTTTTATCCATTTGATATATTTTGCTTCTTTGTCAAAAAATCAGGTGTTTGTAGGTGCGTGGATTGATTCCAGGGTCTTCTATTCAGTTCCATTGGTCCTCCTGTCTGTTCTTACACCAATACCAGGCTGTTTTCAGTACTGTAGCTCTGCTGCAGTCTCTGTGAGTCCATATGTGCATCAGTCCTTTTGTGGCTGGAAGACATTGTTGTTATACGATATAGTATATAACTGTGACAGTTTCCCTTTATAATTGTAATTTCTTCATAAAGTCCCTATATAACATGTTTGCATTTCTAATTGTTGCATATTTTGTGATTCAAAGTATATATTCTTACATCTATAATTTAAGTAATATTCTGAATCAAGTATTAATAAAATACTTTATTAATAAAAAGAAAAAAGCAAATATTATGTAATCTCTTGCTGACACATATATTAATATAAATTTACACATAAAAAATAATTTCTTTAACAAATAGAACATAGAAAAAAGTGGTAACAAATTTCCTCCTTGTGTTTTCTTCTTTTGTTAGTTTTTGTTTTGTTTGTGTTTTGCTTTTTTTGTTGTTGTTCATTTTTTTTCGTTTTTTCAAGACAGGGTTTCTCTGTAGCTTTGGAGCTTGTTCTGGAACTTGCTCTGTAGACCAGTTTGGCCTTGAACTTAGAGATTTCCTTTCAATGGATCTGCCTGTGCTGGGACTAAAGGCATGCACCACCACTACCCAGCCTTCCTTGTGTTTTCTTTTTCTTTCTTTCTTTCTTTCTTTCTTTCTTTCTTTCTTTCTTTCTTTCTTTCTTTCTTTCTTTCTTTCTTTCTTTCTTTCTTTCTTTCTTTCTTTCTTTCTTTTTCAACATCCAAAGCTTTTTAATAACAGTAAGATCCAGGGTTAGTTTTTGTAGCCGCGGCTGGCCCTTCNCTGGCACGTTCAAACTTCCGGCCCTTGGAGCGGACATAGGGTTTGGTATGGCTGTGTGGGGTTCCTGGGGCCTTGCCAAAATGCCGGTACACCTCTCGGCCCTTCCGAGGTCCAGACAGGAGCACAGTGCCACGGCCCTTGGGAGACTCCAAGGCCAGCTGGTCAAAGGTGAGGATCTTACCCCCAGCCTTGAGGATGCGACTTTGGGCCTGGCTGCTCACCCGCAGTGCACACACTTTCAGTTTGGGCACATCGAGAATCCTCACGTCATCTGTGACCGTCCCCACAACCACAGCTGTCTTGTTTTCTTGGCCAGGAAGCTTCATCTTTCTGATCATCCGGGACAGGGACAGAGGTGTTCGGTTGGTGCGACTCATGAATAACCTTTTTAGCACAACCTGATTGAAGGTAGAGTTGGTTCGCCTGGCCAGAAACCTGTACAGCTTGACCAGCAGCCGCAGGTAGATGTCCTGGCTCTTGGGCTCCTTGCGCAGAACCTTTCGGTCCTTGTTGTGGCGGATGTCAACACCCATGATGGCGCCTCCTGCACGGCCTGGTCCGGAAAGCCTTCCTTGTGTTTTCTATTGTTACTATTATTAAAGTAAAAGTTGATACACAAAAAGTATTTCCCATGTTTGGCTTACAGCAATTCTTATGTATAGAACTTAAAACAAGAAATGTCAACAATGACTATGATATTAATTTATATACAATATCATATGTTTAAATTAGTGAACATAATTTGGAATTTTGTCCCTTTCTAATATTAGAGATAAACATGCCATATTTTAACATGTTTCTATTACACCCTGTTTAATATTTTAAAAATCCCGAGAACATCCCTACTTGGAACAGGAGCTTGTATAAGTTTTGCAGTACTCCAGCAGTAAATGACTTTCATCTCAGACACAAGTAATTATACAACAGGAGGAATTATGACAGTGGGGGGCTTACATTAAATGAGCATTCTAGAAGTCAACAAGAGTGTTTTGCTGAATATTTGGGTACTAGATTGATTTCTCCTATAGCTTCTTTCCTAAAGTTTCCAGGAGCTATAATTATTAAAAAATGGCAAAAAATTTATATGACAAAACTCCACTGTGAGTACTTCATTAGAACATGATTTTTTTGACATACATCTGGGCTACAATTTAGAAAATGTCAGATTTTCTCTACTTAGTAATTATAAGCTGCATGACTTCAAACTTAGATTTTATGCATGTCTTTAATTTCCCGATCTATAAAATTTAGGGAAGGGACTGGGTGTTAAGTGGTAAAGTGCTTCCTTGGCATGTGAGTGACTATGCATACAATTTCCATGAGTGAAAAGAATAGGAAAAAGAAAAATAAAGGCCAAAAGTGAATGGATGTGAGGGGAGAAATAAAAACAGATTCGGAGGGGAGGGGAAAGAAGTGAAGAAAGATGAAAAATTTTCATACTTAGTAAGTTTTTAGGAAATGTAAGCTTCCTATGGCAAGCCTTATTCTTGATTTCAATTGTTTATCAATGTATCCCACATAACATAATGAAAAGATATCTGATCAATATTGCCATGCAGCACGGCCCCCGTCTGCGCTGAATGCACTTGAACCCAGTTAGCGAGCTTTGGACAAGGGGCTGGAGGTTGAGAATACACACACAGAGAGACCGACACACAGACCTTCCAACACTGGTACCAAAAAGCACCTCTTTAATAGCACCATGGAGGCTTAAATACTCTGCAGTCAATGGCCAACAGGTGAAAATCCCATCCTCTGATTCTCTAGGCAAAGCACAGCTTTTAGCAACTTCAATTAGAAGGCTCTAGCAGGGAAGAGCAGGCAGCTGAAGGCCAGGAACTTAATTGATCCCAACACAATATGTATTTCTTCTTCAATTTGGAAAGTCTTTTTTTAAATGAAGGACTAATTCAGACCTAGATGAGAGATGATATACACGTGGTTTGGCTTTTCCTTGAGGTGAAGCCAAAATTACCAATAGCCATTTTGCCCATTCCAGGCAATAATGGTTCCTAGTTTAGAAATTCACAATACTGCAATGAGAGAAACAAATAAGCCAACATTTTTTTCTGGGCTACTGACAGATATTGCTATTGTTCTGAAAGTGAGCATGAAGTGTCCTAGCAAGTTCATTCATGATGAACTCCAGCGTTATGAGCAATTCGCAGCCCTGGTGCATGATTTCACAGAAACCGAAGAACATATTTAAACTACAAAAAAAAATTAAATTCATTTCAGTATAACTTTCATAAAGTTAAAATTACCATAACTGAACGTTTTCTTGTCAAACTCTCGTAGTTATAGTCTATCTGGTAGAACATGAAAACTTAAAGTACATTTTAACTTATACATATTGGAAATGAGGTGGGGCGACTTCTCGCTGTCAGACAACCTGGGTCAAGTACGAAAGAATAACTGTGAAAAGAATGGTTTTAATGAAGGTTTTGTTTGAATAAGTTAGCATTCCCAAAGGACAAGAAAAATCACTTAACATATAAATGTGTTGACATTCCTTTGGCTGAAACCCCAAACTACCAGATTCTGTGAAGAAAACACATTTGCCCACAAATTTCAAAATACACAAAGAAGACACTAATTGCAGTAACCACAATTTAAACAATCATGTGGAAATATTTCAGTGGAGAAGCTGTCAAAGAAATTTCTTTTCAGAGTTTCATGGAAACAAAACAGGAAAAAAAAGAGATCTTTTTGGAAGCTAAATGTCTCAACTGTACTTAATTATTTCCCGTGCATCTGAGTTTGGTGAGGGATAATAAGTGTTTGTGGAAAGATCAGGCTGAGTTTGACTATCAAAATATTCTGCCTTATCTCTTGTATTTTTAAGAGCAGTAGCTTGTGTCCCTACACACACCATCTGGGGCAAAGTCTGTAGCTTATCCCGGAAAGTATTTGCATAGCTTTTTGAATCCCTGGCTTCAGTCTCCAGAACTGCATACATCAGGTGACATGGCACATACAAAGATTCCCAGGACTCAATGAGCCGTGTTGGGAGGGCTGCAACTGTGTAGGTGGGAGGGCCATAGTTGCATAGGAGGGAGGATTGTAGCTTCATAGACGGGAGGATTGTAGCTGCACAGGGAATTCAAAGCCAGCCTGGAACACCCTGTTTTAAATGGAGCATGGGGTTCTGGAGAGATGTCACCTACTACACACCTCGATGACCTGAGTTAAAGCCCTGGGACCTACAAGTGTAAAAAAGATAACCGACCCCATATGGTCTTCTCACCTCTACCAATGTGCTATGCCATGTGCACACATATATGTGTACACGTAAACACACTAAACAAGTAAAAGTATAGTTTAAAATATTTATTTTTAAGGAATAGATTGCTTAAAATTTCCGTCACCAATAAAGACACGTGGTACTACGACAAACACCAAAAGGTTTCTCAATTTGCACTTTAAACAGCGCATATGGACTCAGAAACCTGAAGACACAGAAAATAAATAATTGTGTAATTTTGAAAATAAGTGACCATACTTTTGACTACAGATAAGTTTACTGCTGTATGATAAGAGTGAATAGATGGATCATTCAATTCATGGAGGGAGAACTGTGGTTGAAATGTAAAATGAAATTTAAAATAAATAAATAAATATATAAATAAATTTAAAAAGAATCACAGAAGAGCTGCAAATAGACTTTTTTAATCAGAATAAGATGGATGAACTATAAATTCATAACTCACACTCTTTCAATTAGTTAGCTGAAGAAATGGAAAAAAATCTTGTGTAATGAATTTCAGAAAGAGTCTAAGGATTGCTTAGATATAACAACACACTACTTTTTATTAGCAATTACCACAGTAGTAAGTCTGGGCCAATACCATCATAGCCCATCCTCACTTAATCTTGAAAACTAGATATATTTTGTCATGAGGAAAGAGAATTCAAAGGCCCCAGTAAAAGGGCACATATATATGGCACATAGGTTTTGCCAAGGCCATCAGGCTAAAAATATGATGCTCCAAAGAGTGATCCTACCTGTGTTAGTGTGCATTGTGAAACATTTATTTGTGCACATGGCCTGTTCTCACAAAACAGAATGACTGCTATAGTTCATATATGTAGGTTGGAAAGCAATATAGAATGTTTGCACACATACTGTGAGTCGGGGTTTCAGTCCTTTATTTTCTAGAGAAACGTCTAGAGACTACCAGGATTTTTCTTGGGTTTTCCTTTCTGCAAAAAGTAGTCATTTATCTATGCAAGCTTGGCTTGTCCGCCGGAATTCAGACAACACAGCTACCCCTGGGACCTTCACAACACTGTCACCAGCTATTCTCCTTGTGTACTCCCAGCTGTAGAATTTTAGGCACTTTATTGCTGTCTCATCTCCCCGGTACCTTAGATTTATCACCTTTTAATTTTAACACAAATCCAAGAGGTACTCAGGGAGATCTGATGCCTGTTACAACTTCTTATACCCTACCTGAAGGAGAACCCCCCCACAAATCATAAATTATGAAGCTCACAGAACCCAATGTCAACAATTCTTATTTATATATGCTACTATGTAAATGGATATCCACATGTAAAGCAGTTCATTAAATAAATAAAATTATTCCAGAACATTCTAATGTGGGGACACATGTAAAAAATATTTTTGTTCTGTGTCTTTAGATACATCAATGGGATTTGTTCCTTTTACAATTTCAAGTAAAAGGAAAATAAAATATAAACAAAGATAGCTCTATGCTAAGAAAGATGCTAAATGATAACAGAATGGATATATATATATAGCTAATAAAACATGAGAAATGATGGGTGAATAGATAGATACTAGATAATAGGTTTATGATAGATATATTGATATGTATGTGCTAAGCAGATATGAGGAACATGTAGAATAGATGTTAAGGATAGATAGATGATAGACAGACAGATCAATTGATAGGTGATAGATAGATAGATAGATAGATAGATAGATAGATAGACAGACAGACATATATGGAAACAGAAGTTATAAAGATCTATTTAGAAAAGTAGACCATAAATCTACAGAAAATATTTGAATGTATTAAGATAGGATACTTAAATAGGAAATTTTTCAACAAGGCCCAATGTTCATATTTCACAGACTTGAATTTTCAATGTGGTAAATATCTCATGAGAAATTAGAAAATCTTGGGTTAGACAAGATAATGACTACATAGCATATGCTCAAAACCTTTCATTTTCTGGTATTTTGAAAATACAAACTCCTCTTATATATCTTACAGCATAGTGCCATGTTCACGGAATAAAATATCCTTGGACTCTATTCAAATAATTCTGTATTGTATCACACTCTTGCTTCTATTTCAAATAATCAATTTTTTCATGTTTTATTTACCCCATTGCAATGGCTATTTTAACCTTAGTCATCATATTCATGAACAAATCTAAAATATCAAAGTCATTTTCATTCTCACACTTGTTAACTGTCCTCTTGTTCATATGAGCTACAATCATTTGTAAATTTTAGGCATTAATCTGAAAAATAAAAAGGGAAAAGTCTCTGGGTCCAAGCATAACAAAGAAACAAAAACAAAGCACAATTGTAGTGGTTTGAAAGAAAATGGTCCCCATAGGGAGTGGCACCATTAGGAGGTGTGACTTGTTGGAATGGGTGTTGCCTTTAGCAAGGAAGTGTGTCACTGTTGAGGTTGGCTTTGAGGCCAAATATGCTCAAGCCATGCCCAGTGTCTCAGTTTACTTTCTACTGTCTGCAATTCAAAGATGTAGAGTTCTCAGCTTCTTCTCCAGCACCTGTCTGTCTGCTTGTCACCATGTCCCGCCATGGTGATAATAGACGGAACCTCTGAACTATAAGCCGCACGATTAGTTTTTGTTTATAAGGATCGCTATGGTCATGCTGTCTCTTCGCAGCAATAGAAACAATAGTTATTAGTTTTTTTATAGTAGAAATATTAACTCTATTGTAACAAATCTACAAATTAAAACATCACACAACAAGATTAAGGAAGCAACTCAAACAAATGCTTGCTTGATCTGAAAGCCGTTCTGTATAATAAGACTTGCCATTCTGAAATTACAGTGTCACCTAGAATTTCACTCTTTCCCTGTCGGTTACTGCCTATTATGCTTTTTAAAACTTGTCTACCACAAAGAAAAAGACAGAGACAGGCAGACAAACAGATAGACTGATGGAGGTGGGTCTTGTAATAAGAAAGAAACTGCCTCGGCCCTCATAGGACAGAAAATTAGGTAGGCGGAGTAGACAGAGGAGAATTCTGGGAAAAAGAAGCTGAGTGAGTGAGTCGCCATGATGCTCCCACTCCAGACTCCTCTCTGGTAAGCCAGCTCATGGGCTACACAGAATATTAGAAATGGGTTAGAACAATATGTAAGACTAGCCAATAAGAAACTGGACCTAGCCGGGCCAGGCAGTGTTTGAAAGAATACAGTTTCCGTGTAATTATTTCTGGGTATAAACTAGCCATGCGGGCAGCCGGGTGCCGGGGACGCAGCCCTGCCGCTCCTATTTCAACAGATAGACAGAGACAGATAAAGATAGAGAGACAAAGCAACATAAATACAGACAGAGGAGAGAGAAGTGGAGAGAAAGTACATAGAAAATAGCTAGCACTACTCTACATTACTCTTCCTCTTTCTTGGTCTTCTTAAAAGTTTTACTATACACATACTTAGAGTTTTGTTGCCCAGAGACTTATTATTAACTATGGATGCTTAGCCTTCAGTTTAGGTTTGTTCCCAATTAGTTCTTATAAATTAAATTAACCAGTTTTTATTAACCTATATTCTTTAATGTGAATTTTTACCTATCCTTAGTTCTTTATGCCTGACTCTCTCTATGTCTTGCTGGCATCTCTCAAATTTCTGGATTCATCTCCAGTTTCTAGCTCTCCCTAGAATTTCCACCTATTTCTCCTGCATAGCTATTGACCATTCAGCTCTTTATTAAACCAACCAAAAGGTTTCTTGTCAAAGACACAACTATCCCCAACAATATACTAAGTGATCAGCACATGTAAAGTCTAAGGGTAAATGAGAATGACACCTCTGAATCTTGAACTCATTATACAATGATTAAATAATCTTATAATTAAGTCATTTTTGGTAGAAAAAAAACTTCATAAATGAACAGTCTAATTTTGTAATTAAGTTAAACATTTTGGAGCTTAAAATATTCTCTAAGTTAAGAAATACATTAATGATGATCAACTTTATTCTGAGGATAAATAGTTTGTGTATTATTTATTTCACTTATAAGTACTATAATGATATATTCAGATAACTTTGTGAAATCTGTATGCCAATGGATATGTTTATTCCCACCTTCTATTGCTTCTCTTTGTTTTATTTGGAGTTATTCTTATAACGTATTTTCACTGAGCTCTGAAACTGAGAACAGTTATGTGTAATTTAATACAATTTAAACTGGACTGTATTAGAACTAATGCTCAGAGATTTTCTGGTGAGATGAAACGAACCATAGATCAGTAAGTTATTCAGATAACCTTGGCTTGGATATTCAAATTCATCAATGACATATCTATAAACTCATGTGTAGACTGTATCCGTTTTGCTATACAGCTGTCATTATATATCTTGGTATGGAGAAGGAAGACAAAATAAAAGACTAAGTAACCAGAGTAATAGAAATCAAAGCCTGCTGTGTCCATTTAATGGCATTCATCACTCTCGTCCAGCCCATACACAGCACAGCACCCCTTACACCTCACTATTGCCACCAGACCATGCACCTCCTTGCATTCTTTAGGTTTCACTAGCTGATGCTGGTATATTGCTTCATTAAAATAATAAACCTACTATTTTTATATAAAATCTCCCTTCAAAACGTAGAGTTATTTTTCTGTTAGCTTAATTAGATGTGGGAGAGTCAGAAAATAATTACTTGTTTTTACAGTATGTATATTGCAATTTACCGCAAGAGAAGCCAGAGCAGGGTCAGTAGAAAAAGAGAGACTCTTAATGGGGGCTATTGATCTGAGGGATAATGTATTGATTAAAATAGACCTTTGAATCTGAGTTGCAAAGACACACTGTGTTCTAATTGCTCTAACCTTTGGAATCCTCCAACAGATAATAGTTCTGCACAAAGGTTAGAATAGGCTTTAGGAAGGAGTTACTGAATAAAATGTAACTAATGTGATCCAAGAAACTGCACAAGAACAAAATATGAAACCGTGTAGGTTTTCCTCAAGAGAAAAGGCAGGTGAGTAAAGTAAAATTAAGTTAAATTAAAGCTGTGAACACCATCAAACATATATCTTATTACTCTTAAGTGTGAAAACTGCAATTACCAGGGACAGCAGCCTGATAATTCAGTGTTTTATCTATGTAATGCTGGCAACAGTGTGGCAGCCATTTATAAGCAACTTGACTACAGAATCTTTTTGTTAGCTTAATTGTTCAACAATACCCTGTTTAATATCTTGACATGTTTTAGAATCTTGAAATATTAATTTCATTTAAATGACAAAACTGAGAAGGTCTCTCATCAGTACTTTCAATATTGTTATTGTAAGAACATCAACTTGTAAAGAGGCTGAACTGAATTAAATGATCAAGTTCTCACACAAAATGGCTACCTGCTGTCAGCCAGAGAGTGAGGTCAATGGCATCTAGATAAAATACAGAGGGTCCTTAAAGTTCTGAGTGAGCGAGTGAAGAATTTCTGTGGTGGATGAGAGGGTAGAGGTGAACGGTCAATGAGATTTGAACATCTGTGCTTGATAATTGGTGATAATTGGTTAGGCTTCACTTAGAGAAAGGAGAACTACCTGAGAGTTGAAGGTCCAGGAAAGGGAGGGATTCTAGGAACCTGAGAAAGAAGTCCTTAGGTTCTAAACTAAGAGAAATCTGGGGTGTGACTTATATCTCAAAGAGCATAGAAGTCACAGTTGAATTATCAGAAACAAATTACTCCAAAATTGTCATTTGGGTCAGCTGTAATTATTTCCTATAAGTATTTACCATGTAAAAAAAAATAAGTCACTGAGACAAAATTCCTGAGCCAAAAAAAAAAAATACAGAAAGGAATTAATTTTTGTCTCATTGTTTAGACTTGTTGTAAATTCCAGCAGGAAAGTCAGGGTGAATAGCTACTGTCTATGTGACAGATACTATTGATATCATGATGGTCCAGAAAGCAGAGAAAGTAGGACCTGAACCAAAAGCCAAGTAGGACCTTCAAAATCCCACCACTCTCTGCTCTGGTTTTACCAGCAGGACCACATCTGCTAAGGTTCCAGTGACTTTTTAAGCTGTGTTATTAACTGGGGACCATCCATTCAAAATATGTGTAAGAAAGAAAATTTTATATTCAAGTCTTGTCATGTGATTTAACAGGAATTTGGTTCTTCATACAGAGTACATTAGCGGAACCTGCTGTCGTCTCATGCCAAAAGCTGACATTAGAGGGCAAGAGGTCTACTTAAGACAAATGAAAACTGAAACCACTAAGTTTGGATTCTGGCACCAGACAGGAGACAGATGTCTTTTCTAACAGTTAAGTTTTAGTCTCACAAATTTACCATAGTAATGTAGAGAAGGAAACAAAACAAAAAGTCCTCTCACACAGAGAGATTACTAGAGATTGCATGCATTTCAAATTATTTTTCCTTCATTTTACTTTGAGGTGATATTTATCTTTGATGTTAAGGTATGTTTCTTGGATGGAGCAGAGGGATGGATCCTATTGTTTTAATCCAATTTGTTGGACTGTGCCTTTTTATTAGGGAATTGAGATCATAGGTGTTGGGAGTTATCAATGTACAGTGTTGTTGGATTCTCATTATTTCACAGGAGTTATATGATACTAAAATACTTAAAAGCTGTTATATAGTAAGTGAATATGTTTAGAAAATGTTAAATTTCAATATTTGAAAAAATTATTCAAAAAATATGTACAACATTATAAAAACTATAATTCCAATATATAATGAAGACCAATGTTCATCTGCCAGAGTTTGAGCCACATTGTTTTTTGTGGTCATTCTTGCGAGAGCTGATTTTTTTTCTTTTGATCATCCACTCACCACACAGACATTTCTGCCCTGAGAGAAGCTATGTAACTTTTGTGCCAATCACACTAATTGCCAGAGCAATTTGATGAGCGAGCTGTGGCTGTTAGTCACCCATCTTCCAAACCATCAAAAAAGTGTGTGCCATGGAAGAGTTCTTCTGACCCTTGTGAAAGCCTTTGATCATTGGTCAGCCTAAAACCTTCTTTGATGCTTTCAAAGATGACAAATTTTTACAGGCAAATCCTAATCTCCTGTTTTAAATGAAGGACAACTTATTTTATCTAAACAGAATGAAAAATAAAAATATGAACAACCAACAAAATTAAACACTTGGTAAAACATACATATCTGACATTTTTTTAACAATGCATTTTAACAGTAACTAAATGGTTATGTGTAAATTGACTGACAAATGCAAATAAGTTTTAATAGTAAAAAAATCAATAAATAAAACCAAATCCATCGCACTATTTACTTTTTAGCATTTGAAATCATTCCAGCAATGAGAGGGTCTGAAAATAAAATAAATTTAAAGGTCGTCTTCACTTTAACATCTAGAAATTTATGGTTTATTAGTGTGTTTTAAGCAGGGAGTGGGTTATTAAGCGTCTGTGGAATCTGTTAAGGATGCGTGTGTTAGGAAACAATGCATATACTCTAAGAGAACTCCTAAATGCCACATCATGTTCTTGCAGAGTGTGGGGCAGGTTTTTAATAGCCCAATGGTGACAGTGCATATGCATCTAAGGACAATGCACACGCAGAAGAAGCTAATTAACATGGAACACTAATTAGTCCCTCAGTATTTAGCAATGAAGTATCAGCAGCTGTCTTGGACGCCATATGCTAATTAGCATTAATAAACTTCAGAAATAATTGTCTCCATTGTTCTGTGTCATAATACTCCCTCTAATTGTACTTTGGAGAGCATTGCCTATAAATGGTAGCAAGTATTACATAGCATGGCTTGAAGTTTAATGAGCAATTTTCTGTGACTTGTGGCATCAGAAGAGAATATATACAGGAAAGAGAAAAGATTAATGCCAAATTTTAAAGTCCATAATTAAGTTGTTGGCTGGTACCTGTGTCTCTAGCTATTCAAATATTTAGATGAGATTTCTTCTTTGGCTCCAGATTCTTTTTAAGACAATAAAAATGTGAATCATAATCAAGATGTTCTGAATCTCTGCCTCAGCCAGTTCACCCCACTTGTTTCAAAGTCTGGCTTCCTTCTTAGATGCCATCTGTATCACCACATTGAATGGCGGGAAGTTAGGGGAGAAAGCAAGGCTTCACGTCTTCTGTTGATGGCTAAACCAATCAGAATGTTCTCAAATTAAATTAATTTTAAAATGTTATATAAAACATAAATTGTTCATTTCGTGCACATCATGTAGCACTTACATTCACTAACACACTGAATGCTAAATCAGGGGAACACATTTATTTCCTCATCCACCTATTGTTTTATCATCATTAAAAATCCTTTCTTCTAGCTTTTTTAAATACATAGTATATTACTATTACCTACCTTCACCGTAATAGACAGTTACACAAAAGGGCTTTCTACTCCTCACTATAAGTTTCCCTGTGCAAATGCCGATTCTAAAGGACAATTCATAAAAGTTTAAAAAAGAATTCAACTTTAGAAATTAATTTGAATGCAAATTTAATATATTTTCTGACCATTAAAGATAAAAAGGCAACTATTTAGTTTATATTTATATTCAGGATGAAGTATTTAAGCCATAAATAAAACTGGGGTTTGCCTTGAGGCTCTTAATCTTTATCAAGGGAAGAGTTTGTTATTTAGAGGCCAACCCAATTAAACAATTTCTTGATAGCCTTGCAGAAACAAAATATTCATGAATGTGTGTATTAAAAGCAAGTATTTATTTCTAAAATGTAGTCTGTCTTCAGTCTTTTTTGTAGCCTATTTAACTCTATTGCCTTAACTGATGTTTCTGCTGGCAAAAGTTAATTGGGGCTTTTATTCTTGCTACTTTTATACTAAAAACTGAACGTATAACTAACATTTTCTTAGCAAACATTCACATGTCATTCCTGATCAGTTGCTTATCTGCATATTTAGAAATTTCTATTATAAAATTGTTATTTTCAAATACTGTCTACTTTTAAACAATTATTCACAGGTTCGTCTAATGAACACATGAACATGAATTAATCAACATCATTAGTGTTAAGTGAGTCTCCTTGTGAGTCAAGATGTAAATGATATAAGCAAGTATGGAGACCTTCAGAAATACGAAATAAATTCAACTGCTCATTGTGGGAGGTTACTGACTGTACAGCTGTGAGTGTCTGAGGAATGATTTCATCTGATCTCTCAGATATGAGAAACACGTGACTTAACAGTGTAGAGCAGCTTCCCAATACCTTTTTAGTACTTAGAAATGAATAAATAAAATAAAATAAAAACCTAGAAATCAACAATGAGAGAAAAAGGGGTTGATAATTCATTGTAACTAAAGCCTCTTTCCATCTTAGTTACTTTACAGAATCATATTTTGCATGGCTATATTGTATGGTTAAATCTACATTTTCATGACAGTAAAGAAGTTTAATTTGAAAAACAGAATATAAATCATAAATTTGAATTTGTACATATTTAGAAGTCATCGCATGATATTTTAATAAGTACATACTACATAATGTATATGGATCAACACGTATTGTTCATCTCTTCATGCTGAAAACTTTCAAGCTCCTTTTCTCTACGTGTTTTCTTTGCTTTCTTTGAAAAAGTCTTAGTATGTTGCCTTGTAGACCAGCTAGCCTCCAATTCACACCTACTTGCTGGAATTAAAGGTACATGCCACCATACCTGTCCCTTCTAATTTTATAAAATATCTATATCACATTATCATTGTCTCTATTACTCTGCTGTACAAGAACAAATCAAGAATGCCTTTTCCCAAATAACGTCCATTTCCTTACGCTCTTCTTTCTTTCTCCAGTCCCTGGCAGCCGTCATTCTACTTTCAACTTCTAAGTTCACAGGGAATGAATGCACGCTCTCTGTGACTAGTTAATATCAATTAGCATAAAGGCTTCAGTTTCTTCCATGTTCATGTGAAAGGATCCCATTCATTTGTTTGGAAAATGAGTGTTCTGCTGTGAACTATGGGCCAAGTTTTCTTTATTAATTCAATTGATGAGCACACAGGTTGCTTCCAACTCTTACCTGCAGTAAATGTTTCAATAATGTTATAACTACAGGAATATTTTCAATATATTCATTTCATAAACTTGGGCACACCCAAGAGAGGGATGTTAAAATACTAGAAGAAACTCTATAAGTTTGCTTTCCATAAGGTCTTTACTAATTTACCTTCCCAGAGATGCTGTAAAAGTTTTTCCTCTTTGACACGTTCTCATTAGTTCTGATGTTTTTCATCTTCTTGATGCTATCCATTCTTTCTAGATATGATTTATCTAGAAAGATAGATTCTAGAAATCAAGTAAAGAGATATCTTGAGATTTGGGTTTCCATCATGCTCAATGAGGTTGCATCATTTTTCTTATAACTGTTGACCAATCACATATCTTCTGGGAGATTTCTCTATAAGTATAATTGCAAGTGTTTCCTCCCAGCTTATTGGTTGTCTGTTTATTCTGGTATTTGTTTTCTTTACAGTTTGGAAGCTTTTTGGTTTGAGATAATCCTTTATGCTTATTTTTTGTTTAGTTTCCAATGTTCTAAGAACTTGGAAACAATAAAATAACTTGGGGATAAAAAGAGAAAAAGAAAGGTTAAGTGTACTACTTACTGATCTTACAGAGGACCCAAGTTGAGTTACCAACTCCCATATGAAAACTCATAAGTGTTCACTGCAATTGAGAGGATCTGATGCAACTTTTTTATTCTTGAGGCCACTGGAAGCATACAGTGCATGCATACTCACACATATACTAGAAGAATATTTTATTTTAATTTTTCTCTATGTGTGTGTTGTTGAAATAAGGAGCGGCGGGGCTGCGTCCCCAACACCCCGGCTGCTTGGCTAGCTCATGCCCGAAATAACAACACACAAACTGTATTCATTTAACTGCTTGACCCATTTCTATCTAGCCTCTTCTAGGCTAACTCTCGCACCTGGACTAGACCATTTCTAGTAATGTGTGTAAGCACCCCAAGGTGCGCTTACTGGGAAGATTCTAGCCTAAGTCCATCCTGGGTCTGAGGAGCTTCATTGCGTGCATCTGCCAGGGAGAGCAGAGCATGGCGTCTCTCCAGGAGCAGAGCAGAGTCTGACCTCACTTCCTCTTCCACCCAGAATTCTATTCTGTTTCCTCCTCCCATCTATCTTTTAACCTATCAGGGCCAAGGAGTTCCTTTATTGCTTAACCAATGAAATCAACAGATTGATATATGACACTCCCACATCAGTGTGTAAATATACAGGTAAACATACAAAATAAAAGCAAACATTTTAAAAATAATACATACTGACCATTCAAAATCCTGAAACATTTCATTTGTGTTCCTATAGTACTTACAGAGTTCCAGCACTTATACTTAAGGTTTTAATCCACTTTCACTGTGACCAACGTAGATAGAAATATAACATTTCCAGATAACAGAATCGAAATGATAAGCACTTTAATATTATACATCAGCTTATCTCTTTCTCGTACTAGAATAAATTCATCATATCCAAGTCCCTTGGTTACACAACTGTGGCATTGCTCAGTTTTTCAAGGGAAAGGCTGAGCAGCCTCTATCACAACTAAGTAAGAATATAATAATGTTTCCCTGAACTTATAAATACCAACTAGCTGGAGTCACGCCCGAGCTATTAACTTGTAAAATGTGTTGCTTCCTGGAGAGAATAGATTGAAATTCTGCGACATAAGAATTAAATGAAAGGACTACTAAGGTAAGCAAGGAGTCTACTGGGAGAAAGAACGCCTGAACTGAGAAATATTTAATCTCATGTAATGTAGGTACTTTGAGCTTTATACATATGCTATCAAAAAAGTATTTTGAGCTACAATTCACACGTATTCTTAAAATTAATTTTTAAGTCACATAACAGTTAAACTGCTAAGGGATTTTGTTTTTATTACAAGTAGAATATATCTTATACAATACAATAATACACAGAAAAAGCAAAGCTAACACTTTATTAGACCTTATAAGAAAATCAAATATACAAATGTTTGTAATCCCAAAAATGAATTTTTCTGTTGAAATATTTTATTCTGTCAGTACTTAAATAAGAACAGAAATTGTCAAGGATTTTTATAAAACAATAATTTATTTTCTAAAAATATAGAACAGAAATTGTAGTTATTCTCTATATGATCTTCGAAGGCATTAACACTCAAAATGCATGAAATAATATATCTCAAATAAAATCACCCTACCATTTATACACTGTGCTTCAGCAATTACGGAAAAATAAAACCTTGCAAAGTGAAATCTACATTCAAGTAAGACAATAAAAATATTTGTCAGAAAATTAGAATACACATTTTTCATAATCATTGTAAAAACCCCTGTTCTCCAATAAAACTAAAACTAAACAGAATGTATGCATGATTTCTTACGTGTATTAAGCAACTCAATGTGCTCTGACATAACTAAAACTTTATTTTTAACATTTATTTAGGATATCAGATTATAGACTCAATGACCTTTATTTATGGCTAGAAACCAATTATGAGTGAGTACATCCCATGTTCATCTTTTTGAGTATGGGTTACCTCACTCAGGATAGTGTTTTCTATTTCCATCCATTTGCATGCAAAATTCGAGAAGTCATTGTTTTTTTACCGCTGAGTAGTACCTAATGTGTATATATTCCACACTTTCTTCATCCATTTTTCCATTGAAGGACATCTAGGTTGTTTCCAGGTTCTGGCTATTACAAATAATGCTGCTATGACCATAGTTGAACAAATGCCCTTGTCATATGATCGGGCATCTCTTGGGTATATTCCCAAGAGTGGCATTGCTGGGCCTAGGGGTAGGTTGTTCCCGAATTTCCTGAGAAACCGCCACACTGCTTTCTTAATTAAGGGAGCCACCTTAGGGTTGGCAAGAGACTTGGACCTAGAGGGGTTCCCAGGTGCCCAGGGCGATGTCCCCAGTTAGTTCCTGGGGCAGCTGAGGATAGAGAACCTGAAATGACCCTATCCTATAGCAATACTGATGAATATCTTGCATATCACCATAGAACCTTCATCTGGCGATGGGTGGAGATAGAGACAGAGACCCACACTGGAGCACTGGACTGAGCTCCCAAGGTCCCAAGGAGGAGCAGAAGGAGGGAGAACATGAGCAAAGAAGTCAGGACTACAAGGGGTGCACTCACCCACGGAGACAGTGGGGCTGATATTGGGAGCTCACCAAGGCCAGCTGGACTGTGACTGAAAAAGCATGGGATAAAACCGGACTCTCTGAATTTGGCGGACAATGAGGGCTGCTGAGAAGCCAAGGACAATGGCACTGGGTTTTGATCCTACTTCATGTTTTGGCTTTGTGGGAGCCTAGCCAGTTTGGATGTTCACCTTCCTAGACCAGGATGGAGGGGGGAGGACTTTGGACTTTCCACAGGGCAGGGAACCCTGACTGCTCTTCAGATTGGAGAGAGAGGGAGAGAGGAGTGGGGGGAGGGGAAGAGGAGTGGGAGGAGGTGGAGGGAAATGGGAGGCTGGGAAGAGGCGGAATTTTTTTTTTTCAATAAAAAAAATAGTTTGGATGGCTGTGAAACTCTTTCATATACATATCCCAGTAACCACTCTACTTTCATTGTCTTGCTTTAATTGTCAGTATTTTATTATTATCATTAGTATTAAAAATTATTGCTTTTAAAAGTAACATAGGAAACATCACCACTCCCTAAGGGACTATTGGCAATCAGTGATTTTGAAGGAGGGAGGATAAACGAATTATTCAATGATATAAACAATAATATGCTGCATCTGCTCCAGCACATAACCCAACATCCATATCTTAGTTAGTTAAGGTTTCAGTTGCTGCGAAGAGACACCGTGATCACAGCAACTCTTATAAGAAAAACAATTCACTTGAGTGGCTTACTTACAGTTTTAAAGTTTCAGTACATGCATGGTGGCATGCAGGCAGACATGGTGCTGGAGAAGTAACTGAGAGTCCTACATCTTGTAGGCAACAGAACTTGACTGAGACTTGATTGGACGGTATCCTGAACATGGAAAATGTCGAAGCCTGCCTTATGCAGTGATACCCTTCCTCCAACAAGTTTGAACCCACTCCAGCAAAACCACACTTCTTATAGTGCCACTTCCTGTAAAATTATGGGGCCCATTACATTCAAACTACCATATTTCAATTTCAGAAGCTTATTCCATTATTATCATAGTGGGGGGAGCATGGCAGACATAGTGCTGGAGGCATATTTGAGAGTCCTACATTTTCCAGACAAGAGGAATTGGGCTGAGATACTGGGTGGTGTCCTGAAGAAATTTCAAAGTCTCTCCTCATAGTGCCGCACTTCCTCCCGCAAGTCTACACTAACCCCAACAAAGCCATGCCTCCTAATAGTCCCACTACCTACAAAATAATTATAATTACATTCGGACTTCCACAACCCACATCTAACAATAAACTCTAATTATACTCACAACAAAAGGTAGGCAATTAGGAGGGAGACATGTTGAAAAGTGCTTCAGTGAGAGAGGGATTGTTAGAAAAGAAGAAAGGGGTGAGTAAAATAATAAAATCAATCAGTAAAAGAAAGAAATAAAGGTGAACAAGAATGCACTTTATAATTGAAAAAGCGCATACAAAATGTATCCGTCTTGCAATGAAATGTTAAAGTTAGCACCCAAGTTTGAGTCTCTGGCTAATTTAAGTGGAGCCATGATTATTCTGTGTGACAAAACCTCTCCACTTACTCTACCCATGGCCTTATGTCCATTCCATCCTCAACATCAACTTTATTTTCTATTGTTTAAACAAAAATGAGTCTTTTCCAAGACTGAACCAAAAACTAATCCTAAGGACTAAAGCTAAGATACTTTAAACAATACATAAATAATTACTGCATAGCATTAAAGCTTAAAGAATAAGTGTTTGTGAGTCTATATTGTTATAGAAATATAATCAATTAAAGAACAGGAAGGAAGTAGGTGTCATGCCCAGGGAATACTTCTAAATAATAAATAGAAAAAAAGACTAAGAAAATAGCAAATTATCATTATACTTCAGTAATATTTGCTGCAGGCAATTTCTGTGCATTAGTATGTAATCTTAATTTAATGGACAAAACTTTAATGATATCCAAGAAAATTTGCATAGCTTCAAGGTATTTTCTCCAGGATAATAATCTTAACTACGAATATATCCAAGTTCCTTACCACTTTCCTCTTTCTGGTAAGTAATTCTTGGTATCTTTTAGTTAAAGAAATAGAGTATAGGTGATGAAATACAGAAACATTACACTAGAAGAAACTAATAAAAAAAGTATTTTCATCAATCAATCATAATTGTCAAACTAGGAAAAAGTTAAATATATAGATTTTTCCTTGATCATATGATATATAAAAAAAACCTGTGTATGGCATTTTGAATCCAAAATATTAACCTAACCACAGGAAATCACAAGATAATTCAGAAAAAAAACACTGAACTGTATTTTATAAAACAATAAGTAAATATTCATCACCAAACATAAAACATAACCAGTGAAAATCCAGATGTGTTCTTTGCTTCTGTGGAATAATCCTCATGCACTCATGTACACTGCAAAGGTTTGTCAGTCAGGTCGGTTTAATAAAACACTTCTTGGCCAGTAGCCAGGCAGGAAGTACATAGGTGGAGAGACCAAATTAAAAATTCTGGGAAGAAGAAGAGCAAAGAAGGGAGGCCTTCCAGAGGAAGCAAGATGAGAATGTCGTACTGAGAAAGGTACCAAGCCACGTGACAAAGCAAAGACAGAAATATGGGATAAATTAATGAAAAAGTTAGCTAGCAACAGGTCTGAGCTATCAGCTGAGCATTTATCTGTAATATTAAGCCTTTGAGTCAATTATTTTGGAAGCTGCCAAAAGCCATAAGGTATTTGGGAACAGGTGGTCAGGACAGGAAATACCTGATAACACTTTGCCAGTTGTTTTGGTTGAAACTCACTACAGAAGAAGATCCAAGGGAATGAATATTTAGAATTTAAGTTCTTAGTAATATTTACTTTCACTTTTTATGTGTATGAGTGTGTGTATGGTGTGTGTGTGTGGGGGGGGTTGTATTCCTGTACATGAAAATGTCTGACGATAACAGGAAAGGATTCCATGACCCAGAGTTACATGTGGTTACTAGCTGCCCTGAAATGTCACTGAGAAGTAAACTTGGGTCCTCCAAACAAACAGTATATATTGTTAAACACTGAGCCATCTTGTCATCCCTTAAAATATTCTGTTAATTTAAAAAACTCCATTTTGGTGATATAATTCATTGTCTCTCAGAGTTAAAAATTTGTGACATTAATTAACTCTTAACAGTTAAAATATTGTAACAGTAATTCATATAGATGAAAAGTTCTCTGCATTTTTGTGTCTATGGAGGTAGAAGTAGGGTGGCTAAGAATTTTCATTAGGAAAATATATACTCTATTATTTAAATTTTCCAGCCAATCTTTATTTTAGGATGTTGTAATGGATCCTTGAAAAGCATTATGTTTTTATTTTACAGCAATGTTAACTAATTTTTATTTTTTTAAATTATAAAATCTTCTCCCATTATATATTTTTAAACAGTATTCCTATAATTAACACTTTTCCATAATTAAGTAATACCAAGTCTACTATATTGGTTATTGTTATCCCAACAAACTTAAATATCTCATTTTTAATATAAAAATCAAGTCAATATTTTGTCTTTTTTTTCTGAAGCTGAGGACCAAACCCAGGGCCTTATGGTGGCTCATGCCTTTAATCCCAGCACTCGGGAGGCAGAGGCAGGCGGATCTCTGTGAGTTCGAGACCAGCCTGGTCTACAGAGCTAGTTCCAGGACAGGCTCCAAAGCCACAGAGAAACCCTGTCTCGAAAAACCAAAAAAAAAAAAAAAAATCAAGTCAATATAAATATATTACATGCAGTTTGTCATGATAGCTTCACACTAGAATGCTACCAACTTCTTTCTAACAAGAAGGTTACTAAAGAAATGACATTTCCCCATTCTACATTTTAGTAAATCTACTAATAGTTTCTTTCTGTTAAATCAGTATTTATGTAAATAGAAATTATATATACTAAAAAATGAAAAGAAACATATATATTAATATATCAATACAGTTGAGTATTATTTTCAATTCAAATGAATACTTACATATTTAGTTCATAAATGAGTGTATTTCTATGGACATTCTAACAGTGCATCAATAACTAGTTGTCATTATCATTTTCATTATTATTGTCGATAATACTAGTATTTATCCTATACTTTCCCAGAAGATAAATACTTCTATTTGTTTACTACCTCCCTTCATTCATCTCTTTGTATCAAATCTACTTCTCCACTTAGTTATCAGGTTGCTAATTATTCCTTATATTGCTAGTAAAATCTTTTTACTTTTTTTGTAATCCTTTATATAGTTTGAGTGGTAAGCACTGTGTGTGTGTGTGTGTGTGTGTGTGCAAAAGAAAGAAAGAGGAGACAGAGAGAGAAGATGGGAAAATAAGGAAAGAGGGAAGAAAGGGGGTGATAAGGAGAGGATAAATAGAGAAAATGAGAGACAGGAGATGTGCAAGAGTACAGGAGAATGAAATCGCTTTCATGTGCAAAGATCAGCCACTTTGAAAATAATGAAATCCACAGAAACTAGGTGGAACCTGTAGAGAGAAGAGAAACATTAATTTGAGGTTTTCTATCTGTGACTAGGTTTTTCTAATAGTTTTCTAAAATTTTATCAACACCGAGATTGAGTTTTTTAAATGGTTTTCAGGGAAAAGAAAACACTGTCATACAGACAAATAATACACATTCATGTTATGTGTTCTGGTCTGGAATACTTACAGCCTGTCCTCTGTTTTTTTCACTTTGTAACCAATACACATTTGTTGTCCCACGGTTTCTGCAGAGGAACTCTACATGGTAGTGTCTCCACACAGCAGGTACAGTCACAGAAGTGGTTCAGCTGATGTATCATCTTGAGACTCTAAAAGATTTCACTGAAGCTCACTCAAGTCATAGGATCCTGGTCCTTTGGCTGTGGGCTGAAAGTACTTCCTGATGTTTCTTGTTGCCTGGGAAAAACTATCACCTCCTCACAACACATGTACCTCCATGTGATTCCCTGAGTAATTCACAACACTGGATTAATCCTTCAAAGCTATGAGTCTTTGGTTCTGATGCAGAATGCAGGGATGAATAAATGTAGACAAGAATTACAAATACACGTATTTCTCTGTGAATCTGACCAACTCTTAAAATCATAATTATGTCATCACAACTTTACCATCCCATGTTCTATCTAAAAATGTTACTGTGTTTTAAGATAAAGACTCAAATTTAACAAGGTCTATATTCAGTATAGACCTTGTGATGGCTAAAATTGATTGTCACCTTTACAGAATATAGAGTCTTTGTATTTATTGTTGAAGAATTATAATGAATTGCTCAGTTGAGGTGGAAAGACCCACTCTAATGTGGGTGCAACATTTCATTGGCTGGGATACAGCTGAATAAAAAGGAGAAAACTGTAAGCATTAATTTTTATCTGCTGCTGGATTGCATATGGTATCTGACCAAATACCTCCCCAACCTCCAGTCATAACTTATCCTCAATAACACACAGGTTGTACCCTGTACCTGGAACTGTGATACAAAATAAGCCTCTTATTGTTTAAGTGATCCTCATCAGAGTTTTGATAACAGCAATCATACATTTGACTAACACATTGGTATTCCCAACAAAAAGAAGAAATCAGCACACAGACAGACACAGAGGTATGAATAAAAGAAAATACTACTATAGGCAACAAAATGTCGGGTCTCAAAAGAAAATGGCCATGACTTCTTTCTCAGTTTGTGGCCCCTAACTTGTTGGAAAGTGAAGAAGTAGTGTTGTTGAAGCCCTTCAGCTGTGTTGCTTTTGTACAAATCCTTAGCAGGTCCACTCACTCGAACATATTGTTTCATGTCAATCTTATTACAAGTTCTGTCACAAAGTCCTTGAATGATTACTTTAAATCCCTAAATCACATGCAAGAATTATAGCCTCCATCCCATTCCCGGTGACTCCACCAAAGTATGTCTCAAAGCGGTTGGCTATCTGGTCTCCTTCAGCTATCCATTTGTCCATTTGCACCATGATGAGCCTGTGGGAGGAGGAGAGTGCACCTTGAGTATTTACAGAAACTGTGGTCCCATCCTTCAGATACCAGTCTCATTCAGTGCTGCGAAAAGATCACAGTTCTCTTCTGTTACTACTTTACAACTCAGATTTTAGAGGCATTAGAAAAATCTAGAGACATCAATAGCATCTAGGATGCCAACACCTCCTGAAGCTGAACATTCGAATGAATTTCAAATGTGGAATCAAAAAGCATGGAACATTGCTAGTTTGCCTGGCAATAATGAAATTATAATACATTATAAATGACATTATGAGAAGAAGAAAATATAGTAAAGCATTAATAATCTGAAACTGAGGATTATTTATTATTTCTCAGGACTCCTGAAGATTCTTATTATTTATATTCATAATTAAAAGCTATTTCTTTGGATGCTCCAGATTCTCTTGCGATAAACAGTGCTACTCTGCTGAAAAGGCAACAAAGTATCCAACTTGCGGGCCACATGTAGAGCAGCCTGAGTGTGCCCTGTCTCTCGTGGGTCTAATAGACAGAATCTGCAGCTCAGATACACTCAGGATTCTCAACACCCACTCTTCTCAATGCATCTCAGGCCCATTCCAGCTGTTCGAAGTTAACAGCCCCTTAATATAAATGATGACACCAGCTGTGCATCTTTTCTGAAGTTCCTACATAGAATGCTGCCCTGGTAAAAGGGTTAGATATCAGTACCATGACAGTAATGAGCTGTCTGGTATTTCGCTGCCTTATAGTGAAGTAGAGTTTTCCAAATGATGCTGACTTTTAACTGTTTTGCACATAATAAATGTATCCATGGATATCACAAACATCCAGTGAGAACAGGGATGATTTGCTTTTAAAATAAAAGAGTGAATTTGAAATTTAAATTTAAAATAGTGAATTTGTAAACAAACATACTTTTGTGGTGGCATTGTTACCAACCTGAAGAAAACACCGGACACACAATTGTATGCTCAGTGTCTCAATCACAATGAATGAATTGGAAAGGACTATGTATTTTTTCTCAGATTTATCTTTGCGTTATTATTGAGGGCAGCATTGTTATCAGAATTATGAAAAGAAAAACTTATGAGAGTAGAGTTTTTCCTTACAATGCATGTCTAGCACTTCTTTGGCTTAAAATAGGATTTTAAATTTTATTTGAGTTCAAAATATATTTAAATTTGTTAAAGTTCATTAAGTTTATTAAAGATATTTGAGTTTAAAATGCATTTGAATTTAAAATAAGGTAAGTTTTGCAAGATAACAAGCCATATGTAAAAACATGTTCTTGAGATTTATGGTAGGATCACAAAACAGTAATGATTTTACTTCATTCATTGTTCTCAGTATCTTCCAGAGACAAGTAAATTAAAGATCAAGTGATTTTGTGGTTACACATCATGTCTCGAATGCAGTGGCTGCTGTAATAATATTTTTACTCACAAATTTTGCAATAGTGAAGGCACCTGCCCATAATTACTTGAATAAATAACATTTTCAAAATGGCAAAGTATACGTGTTTACATTGATATTATTAATTATAATACAGAAAATATTTGGAAAGCAAATAAATTATCATACCCATGGTTTCACATTTATTTCCTATATAAAGGTTGTATATTCTCCATACTCTTGTGTAAAGATATGCCATATTTTCCAAAAAATGTACAATAGAGGAAATTTTTATGACTTTTATACCTAAGGGCTTACAGTTGTGAAAATATTTATATTCAATATCATTTAACATTCTAGATATTTGAGGACTTACTTATACGTGAAATTGAAATCGAAAAGTGTGTTTTTGTTTTTCTCATCTCAAGGGTTGTAATTCAATTAATGCCTATTTAGGTGGATGATTCCCAATTCCTGGGCCTTTGAGGGTGATTTCTTATGTTTTGTTATGAAATTTCTCCACAGGTTTATACTTGCAGTGGCAAAATCTGGGTGAATTTAGCAGCAGTGAAAAAGAGGTTAGTAGCTTAATAAGCAGCACGCTGGAAAATTCCTTGGCTAATGAAGAGCCTGCTGTGTCTGAAGTTCTACAGACTAGGGACCATCCTGCTTGGTATGCAAATTCCTGACCTCCCTGTTTGTGCTCTGTCTTTGAATTATAACAAAATGCACTGTCCTTCTTGGAAAATAATACAAAATAAAATAAGTGTTAGAAAAATAGAACTGTGCTAATGTGTAATCATTGGTTTTGATTATTTTCTTTGTTTAAAAATGTTTATACTTTATCAAGTTTTAGTAATATACATATATATGTTAAATTTAGCCTCAGATTATAAAGATTTTATCAACTTCTTCATATGTCTGCCTGTAAGTCTGTATGAATATTCTGATGAAATAGTTCAAAGGACAGTGTTCACCTTTTTAAAAATTAATTATGTCTAGTCTTTGTGATATAATCATGGCTAGAAAAAAATCCTCGAGATTTGTTGGTGTGGGAGTTCCTTCTGTCTATGTGTTGCTTTCATTGGTTAATGAATAAAGGAACTGCTTTGAGCCTATGGCAGGGAAGAACAGAACTAGGCAAGAAAAGCTGGGCTGCATGCTGGGAGAAAGAAGGGCGGAGTCAGAAAGGTGCCACGGAGCTGCTGCCAGAGACAGATGTGCTGAAACTTTGCTGGTAGGCCACGACCTCATGGTGATTCACAGATTAATGGAGATGGGTTAAATTAAGATATAAGAGTTATCCAATAAGAAGCTAGAGCTAATGGGTCAAGTAGTGATTTGATTACTACAGTTTCTGCATGATTATTTCAGGTCTAAGCTAGCTGGGTGGCTGGGAACCAACAAGCTCCCTTCTCCAACAATTTGTTGCTTATGAAAGAACAGAGTTGTGATGAGTCATGACACTGAAGTCTACTAACCAGGACCATCATGGGCTTTAGTTTGTAAAGAGAAGTCAAAGTGAAAATTTTTTTAAAGAAAAAAAAAAGGAAAGCAGAGGGAAATGCTGAATTCGCATTATCAATATTCTGTGTATTCACCTGGTTACTGAAGTCTTCCACCACAAATATCCTTACAGACTCCGCAATTGTTCCAATGGTTAGCTAAGCATGTGGTGGTTGACAAATAAGGATGATTTTACTTACTAAACATTTAAAACATTCAGTAAAGCATGATTATCCTGACTGCAATCTTTTCTGTGGCCAAACTGATCTAGTATTAAAATATTTTACAGTTGCTTTATGTGAAACATTATTTTCAGTATTCCTTTCGTTAAATGCCTAGTAGATATGCTGTTTCATTGTAGATTTTTCTTTGAGAAGTTATTCAATTTAGTACAAGTACTTTTATGAGCTCAGAAGCAAACAAATTAGCCTATCAGTTTCCAGAGAGGTCCAGATTTTCTAATTAAAATTTTAAAAACATTGAACATGGAATGTATTTGATCGTGTAATTTTTACATCAATGTTAAACTGTAACCCATTATTCCCTACTGGAATTAAATTATTTGGTAGGCTAACAGATGGAGCGATAAGGTGAAATATATATTGTCATAGGCGGTAGGTTTCAAATCAAGTATTACAATCTGTTTAAATTGAAAATCAGTGTATTAAAGTTAGTTTTTGTTCAATCTTTGAAAATGAATTATTTATTGATTAATTACCTAAGTAAGATCTGCAGTTTCCAATTCAATCAGAGTGAATGACTCAAAATGTTCTTCACTTGCGCTGGGGTCAGGATGAGCAGATTCCACTTTTATCTTTATTAAGTTAATTAAACAAAAGAAATTCCCCAATCCATGTCATTATCAGGAAAAAATAGATTAACCATCCCCAAGTTTAAATGAGCTCGTTTTTAAAGGCTCTATCAGCAATATAACATAAGAATCTATCTTATTTAATCTGTCATAGCTAGCTAATTGATAGGTGGCTAAAGTTAAACTGTGGGCATCTTGCAGAAAAGTAGAGTGGATTTTCTACTAAGACAAACATACCAATTCGATTACCTACCCTAATGAGAAAATGTGTTCTTCTGACTTAATATTCACAGAAACTCTTCAAGATAATCACCTTGAATTTACCTGTTCTCTCTCTCTCTCTCTCTCTCTCTCTCTCTCTCTCTCTCTCTCTCTCTCTCTCTCTGTTTGTCTCTCTCTCTCTCTCTCTCTCTCTCTCTCTCTCTCTCTCTCTCTCTCTCTCTCTCTGTTTGTCTTCTTTATGACTTGCCATCTTTTTTGCCTTTGTCTCTTTAAAAATATCTTGAATTTCACACATATTAATAATGTACTTAGCCTGGCAGTAGGGGTACATGCCTTTAATCCCAGCACTCAGGAGGCAGAGACAGGTAGATCTCTGTGAGTTCAACGCCAGCCTGGTCTACAGAGTGAGTTCCAGGACAGGCACCAAAGCTACACAGAGAATCCATGACTTGAAAAAACAAAAAAAAAAAAAAAAAAGAAAGAAAGAAAAAAGAATAAACTTACAATGATCCAGTTGCCCTTACCATTATTTAATTTAACTACTTCTTAATTTTGAAAACTTATTTTTACATTTATTCTTTTTATTTTTAATTTTTAATTAAATTTTACATTTTTAATTGAAACAGAACTAAGATCTAATAGTAAGTCTGATCACCCTGACACAAGTGCAAGTATAGAACCCCAAGTCATATGCCTTATGATAAGCATTGTGTCTTATGTATCACACATAACACCTTTCTGCTCCTTTAGCCATGGAGTCTACCATCTGTTCACATGTGTATGTGATTGTTGACACATAGACCAAAACCTACAGTACCAAGCCCATTGCACTATGGAGCCACTCAAACCTTCCACCTACCAATATAAATAATTTCTTACTGTTTACTGTCATTTACAACCAAGGTGAAATAGCTAATCCAGTTCTATAAATCTGCACATCTTTCTAACTACTTGCAGTAGAGTTTTCTAGGTAAGTGTGCTGCTGAAATGTCCTCCGAGGCTGACACATAAATGATGTCTACCCCTTAAAGGTTGCAATGATAAAGTGAGGTACAATTTCATCAAAGCCAATTTGGGGGAAACCAATAAGTTGATTGGTCTTAACTTCAAGAGCATATGCTGTGTGGCAGACTTTTCCATGAGAAATGAGGCATAAAATCCAGAAAAGAGCACATACTCCCATTAAATAGTAACAGTTGTACCAATGTCCAATTGTGTGAACAAATAAATACTTTGCTATTTGAGTTACTAACAAGAATATCGGTTGAAGTTACTTACAAGGAGCAGGAATGACTCATAAGCAACTGCAACCTTTCAGCTCTCCATACAGCCTCCAGACAGCTCCAGAGACTAGACATTTTTTTCTTTTTCATCATGTGGCTGTTAGGTCCCAGCAACTGTTTACTCTCGTTTGAACAGTTAGTAGGTACCCTCAAGATCTTTCAATCTTCTTTCAAAGATGGTATATGATCTTTTGTTTAACTTCTCTTTACTACCCAAGGCTCCTGAGGCTCCCATTCTTTTCCTGGGGATTAAAAAAGCCCCAAATCATTGATCTTACTTGACAAAAACTGTAGATATGGAAGAGGTCAGTAATGATGGTCTCTTCTTAATCACAGATGGTTTTTATACCCATTTTGTGTGTATTTATCTCTGTAATAGTTTTCATTTTTCTATAGGGTCACGAGTTATATCGGATCAAAACACCAACTTTGTCAAGTGGTACCTTTTTAATATTAATGAATATCTGCAGCTATCTACTTTTAGATAAGGTTACTTTGTGAACTTCACATAGTTAGGATTTCAGTATACCTTTTGGGAAAACACAATTGAATCCATAGCAGATCCTTGAATAATTAATAATATGATAAATAATACAGCAGTATATAAGTATTGGTTTAAAATATTTAGTATCTCACACAAATACAGTGGCTCTCTTTCAATGAATGGGAGGCAGATATAGCATGTTCTTTATGCGAGTAAAAGTAGACCTTTATAAATACAGACACTACAATACCAGCACAGGAGGGAGTCCTGGGTTTAAAAGTCAAGAGCTCATTGTATCTTTGTTCCTAGCCTACTGCTCTTTGGATGATATTTTTTTTGAGATTATCCTGAGCCTCAAACTCTGTGGAAGCCATCAGTGAGCCATGGGTAGTATCCAATATGAGACTCCTTGCTGCTCAGAGGTCAGCCAGTGCAGATATTGCATTCCCTTCTTGCTAGTAAGTGAGGAATAATTGTATTATGTGCAGAGGCAGATTTACTATGAAACTAATGAAGATTAAGCTTCAGGGCCTTCCAATTGCATGGAGTCCTTCCAAGGACCTGTACCTAATTTAGTTTCAGTGACATTATATGCATTTTTAAAAGATTACTCCCTAGATCATAGAAGCTTCAGGCCCTCACAAAACCTGGATGTACATTTGGACAAATTTTAAGGATGACCAATTAATTACCTTACATTTTGATTGGCAGGAGTTTTATTCTCCAGAAACGGTAAAAGAGCTTAGCAGAAATGGTAAAGTGAAAATAACACAGTATGCACTTGCATGGCCATAATCAGAGGTGCAGCTCCAACAGAACACTAGCCTCTAAGGGTTTTAGTGAACTGGAATGGAGTCACTGCTAGTTCCTGAAACAAGCACATGCAGCATGGAAGGCTAGAGATTGGACAACCCTTCACGGTTTCTGTGGTATACAACAGAGGAAAAGTGAACTTTAAACTCATGAACAGTTGTTCAGGTCAGGTCTAGAAATCAAGGATAGAGGCAATTTCAACAAGAACAGAAAAGAAGATGCAAGGAGATGAATGTTATTACTGTGAGAGCTACTGGGAGATAGAGAAAATACCACACAAACACTTTAGGCGGTAAAGCTGTCAGTTAGCTAACTCTAGGATCAAGTTAGGGGATAAAGTTATTGCTGTTTTTTTAAGTTATATGTGTGTGCATATATATGTATATATTCACATAATATGTTTTTATCATAGCTTTCCCTTCCTCAGATCCTTCCCGATAATAACTATCCTTTCTTCCCCTCTTTCTTTAAAAACGAACAGGCAAAACAAAATGGGAGGAAAAAAGGAAATGCACAAAAAGTGGAGTGGTGGTGGCATCCACCTTTAATCCCAGCACTCAGGAGGCAGAGGCAGTGGCAGGCAAATCTCAATGAGTTTGAGGCAGGCTGGTCTACAAGAGCTAGTTCCAGGACAGGCTCCAAAGCTACAGAGAAAATGTCTCAAAAAAAAAAAAAAAACTGGAATGCATAATATACTTGCAAGATCTAGCATGATGAAAAATTTCCAACCATAGGAATAAGAAACAAAGTTCATTCTGTGTTGGTCATCTGTTGCTGGACATGAGCCCCAACCTTAAGTGTGGTTAATACACCCAGTCGGACTACATTGGAGAAAACTGATTTTGCCTTTGTAAGCAGAAGTCATTGGAGAAAGGGTCTTGCCTAAGAATGAGAACCCATGTCTATTTTCCCTGGAAAATTTCTAGTTTCAGCACTGGAACTCAATCCAGATTGATCCAGTGCAGGTCCTGTGCATACTGCCACAATCCCTGTGTGTTCATATGTGGGTCAGTTCTGTTGTGTTTGGAAGGCAGTTTCTTTGGAGTCACCCATCCTCTCTGGGTCTTGCTATCTTTCCATATCCTCTTCCTTGTAGCTCCCTGAGCCCTGAGGAGAGAGGTCTGAGGAAGACATTCCATTTAAGACTGAATCTTCCAAAAATCTGTCAGTCTCTGCACATTGCTACATTGTATTACCCCCATCTACCTCTAGATGAAGCATCTCTGCTTGATTTTATGTCTGAAGTGTTTTCTGCATTTCCTTTGGCATCTCACTCCAGGTGGAGTTTGTTTCTCTTAAAGTATTAATTTTATTAGGGGATATTTGATAACCTAAGTCTTCTTGGAACTGAAATAGTAAGTGTAAAAGAGTAGAATTTCATATTTGAGTATGAAGAGAAACTCTGTCTGCAGGAGATAATGCTCAAGAAACCTTCTCCATTTGTTCCCACCAATCATTCAGCTCTCTCTGCTTATCTAGTGAGTTCCCTCCCTGTCTCTGATTTGTTTATTCACCACAGTGTCACCATCCTTGCCTGATCTTCAACCCTGGCACTATATATCAAGACTTTGTTCCAGACACTGAAGGTCTTCAATTGTATCCTTCATCCGTATTGTGATCCACTCCCAGTTTTGGCAAAGGTCTCTTTAATCTTCTTTTGTTACAGTAAACTGTCCCTCAAGTGCAACTCTGAGACTTAACGTTTTTTGTATTTTAGTCAATCTCCAATTCCTACTGAGGAGCAAAGAGATTTCATGGTTTACTTAGATGTGTAAAACTTAGGCAGAAATTGGAACTAGCTTAATTATCTGCCTTATTTTCCTTTGAACTTTAGTGCTTTATGTAGAATATTTTACATGATTAATGGTTTCCATTTTTTAATTTTTCCTACAGGATAGTCATTTCATAAAAGAGCCAGAATAGAACTGCTTATTCCAGTAGGGACCAGTATTCACAGTGCCACTTCCGTCGGCTTCTAAGGGACACATGAGCATACTTTTTGCAAGGCAAAGTGCTTATTAGTCTTTATATGAATTGAACTGCTTACCCAGCATCAACATTATTACCTAAGTAGGAACAGATTTTTATCCTCAGTTTTTTTTTCATAGATAACGTTAGTGATTTAAATGTGTCCCTTCATTTTCACTTCTCCATTAAGTGTATTTTTGGAATTTTGTAAGTCTCATTTGAATTTGCTTGATTATTCATATCATATGCCACCATTTATGTTGAGTAATAAAGTTTTATAAGACAAATTGCTACTCTGAAGTTTAACAGTTCTAAAATGGAATTATAGATAAAATGTTTTCACAAACTGCTTTTAATTTCAAAGTTTCGTTTTAACAAAATACTCAATGCTCAGTTCCATAGTACTCCTGTACTATTCCTCAAGTTTCCTCCTTGAGACTGCATACCATCTTAGTTTCTCTTTTAGTAATGTTAGTTACAGACACCAATCAAAAACATTATTGTATTTTTATATTCTGTACAAAAATTCAAATTTGTGAGGGATGTCTATAATTTCACTCTAAATTTCTAAGCATCTTCTGAGAGCTTCAGTTCCACAGCTCCTGGGTGAAGGAGGTGTTGCCTAATTTCCAATGTTAATTTGAAGTCTGGAACAATTCCTGGCTAACAGTAGCTCCTTAATAAACTTGGTCAGTGGTTAAAAGTCAAAGGTAGTCTGAGCAGTTAATATTGGAAACGTTTGCAAACAACTTAATTTCAACTCCACTCTTGAAATTTCTGGTTTCTTGTTCATAGCCACATCAAAACATGAAGCACACATCAATAGCATGAATCTGGGGAGAATTTTACAGATCATGAGAGAACAAATGCCATAAGAAAACTCTTAAAGTTTTTCTAAGAAATACAATCAATAGAATCTTTCAGTAGAATACTCAGTAGAATCTATTCCATGAGTGTGTTTATGTGAGCTTCCAGCCATCAGATATTTTCACTGACTTCTATAAGAGATGAGAATTCTGGGGGGACCCAAAGCTTTGCTGAATTCTAAAACATGAAAACTCACTGTAAACACACATGCATATAACCTCTTAAAATATAAACCATCTACTGAAGTAAGAGATACTTGTGAAGTAATAAATTAATTTTCTTTATATAAACAGACATAGATGCTAATTATACTTTTGTTTTTAACATTGCTGCAAAAATTCTGAAGGTTTCACTACAAAGAAATGATGAATAGTTAGGAGTCTGGTATCCTTACACTTATTCTAGGATTGCACAGTGTATATGTTTTTAAAAGAATCATATGATTCTTTTTAAGTATATACATTTAATGTGCTAATTAGAATTAAATATAAAAGGGTGGGTGGAAAATACAGTCTTAATGACTTCAAGGTGCTATATAGCAGATTAAAATTCTTTGTGTTTGGAATTACTGCACCCACACATGACAAAAGAATTAATTATGGATTTAGTTTCAAATAAGAATATCTGCTCCTATTTAAAAAGAAAAGGTTTAGGCAAAATGAAAAGCTGCTTGCTCATTTGAAGAACTTTCCTAACTGGCTTTTATGTGTCAGTGGGATTCAACCTGAACAGTTACATGGATTAACCCTAAAGCCACGTGTGCTCCGCTTTGAAACTGATATGTAGGTAGACTTCAAACAGCTTAGCACTGAAGAAACACACAGGTTGCTCTTCTCCTGCATTGAATCCTATACCCAAAAGAATTGAATGCAATCATACAGGAATAGAGCACACTGGATCTTGGTGTACAATTTTAGTATCACAGTAAAGTCTAGAAAACCTACATTAATCTTATTATCTGTCCCAATGAATACCCTATTTACACAAGTTTGAAATGAAAAGTCACTTTTAACTGACAAAATATCTATCTGGAAGAAAGTTATGAAGAGGAAAGCTTGGCGTGCATAAAAAAGTCACTTTGAAATAATAGGAAACAGATGGATAGAACCAAAGATGAGCAGTAACAGAAGAAAGAATGGAGTGATTTTACAAAATCCACTCATGTTTTAGAACTGTTTGGCTTAGAGTTGTTTTTCAAGTTGTTAAGTGTGTTGGTAACAGAAGCAAGTATATTTTAACTTTTAAGCAATTTTTAAGGTCAATGCTGTCATCTGCTGCAGAATAATGAGACTTAATAAACAATTTTCATATTTGACAATAGAAAAAAACCATTGTCAGTGCCTGCTAACTTAATTTGAAATGAAGAAGGCAGATGGTACCTTTACTACAATTGCCTTTGGGGACCGCCCAGTTAGGGGTTTTCCCTGATCAAAATGTAATTTAAAAATTTAGTGGATTCCAAAGTAGAATGGTTGTTGAATATGGATATTCTTGTTAAAATGTATACAGCTTGCAAAAATGATTATTGAGTCATGTCTGTCTATAAGTTAGTGTTTGTAGCTTCTAGGCACAGAAATAGCTAAATTATGGCTCATAGTTATGATTATGAGAGTATTATATTAATATGTGTTCATCAGGAGATTAATAAACACTGAATAAATGTATTGCATTTTCTTTATAAATTTTTCGACTGAGGGGAATCTAGACTGTTTCCAGGTTCTGACGATTATGAATAATGGTGCTATGAACATAGTTGAGAAAGTGTCCTCATAGTATTATTGAGCATCCTTTAAATATATGTCCAAGACTGATAATGTTTTTTCTTGAGGTAGAATTATTCCGAGTTTTCTGAGAAACCACTGTTCTGCAAAGTGGTTATACAAGTTTACACTCCCACTAGCATTGGAGGAGTCTTCCTCCAACATAAATGGTCATCATTGGTTTTAAGCCTAGCTTTCTGACAGATGTAATGTGGTTTATCAGAGTTGTTTTGATTTGCATTTCCCTGATGACTAAGGATGTTGAGCAATTCCTTAAATGTCTGTTGTGAATTCTCTGTTCAGATATGCACCCCATTTTTATTGGATTACTTAATATTTTGATGTCTAATTTCTTGAGTTCTTTATATATTTTGGAGATCAGTCCTTTGTCAAATGTGGGGTTGGTGAAGATCTTTTTTCGTTCTGTAGGCTGCTGTTTGGAGAAATGCGGTACTTTTGCACAATGGAGTATTAATCAGCTGTAAGAAAAATGATATCATGAAATTGACAGTCAAATCAATGGTCCTGGAAAAAAAATGAGTAGGGTAACCCAAACCCCATAATCAGCATAAGCATACCAAACTCCTCACTATTCATCATCATTTCTTTGTAGTGAAATCTTCAGAATCTCTGCAGCAATATTGAAAAGCTATGAGTCTGACCTCACTTCCTCTTCCTCCCAGCATCCTATTCTGTTTACTCCTCCCACCTATATTTTAACCTCTCAGGGCCAAGGAGTTTCTTTATTGCTTAACCAATGAAATCAACAGATTGATATATGACACTCCCACATCATTAGGGAGCAATGGTTTTGGTTTTTCTTTGTTTGTTTGTTTGTTTGTTTTTGCGACAGGGTTTCTCTGTGTAAAAGCCCTAGTTGTCCTGGAACTAGCTCTTGTATACCAGGCAAAGTTCAAACTTACAAAGATCTGTCTACTTCTGCCTCCTGAATGCTAGGATTAAAGGCATGTGCCACGACCATCCAGTGCCACCACCATCTAGCTCAAAGAGCTATCTTGACAAAAGGGTCCATTGTACAGTTAGGGAGAAACCTGGTGCTAGGGAAATTCCCATGAACTCATGATAATGACCTCAACTAAGAATACTAGCAATAGTGGAGAGAATGCCTGAACTGGCCTTCACCTCTAATCAGATTGTTGACTCCCCTAATTGCCGTCATAGAACCTTTATCCAAAACTGATGGAAGCAGATGCAGGGCAGACATATGAGAGTCCAGATAAAGAGAAGAAGGAGGGATTACATGAGCAAAGGGGGCTCAAGATCACAAAGAATAACTCACAGAGACATCTCTGGATTGATAGCTATGAGACCAAACTAGGCCCTCTGCATGAAGGGGACAGTTGTGTAGACTGGTCTGTTTGTGGGGGTCCCCAAAGTGGGACCACGATCTATCCCTGATGCATAGCTGGCTTTTTGGAACCCATTCACTTTGGTGTGTGCCATGCTTAGCCTTGATGCATGCTGAAGTGGCTTGGTCCTGCCTCAGCTTAATGTGCCAGGTTTTGTTGACTTCCATGGTAGGCCTTACTCTTTCTAGGAAGTATATGGGGGAAGTGGAAGGAGGAAAGGGAGAGAGAATTATGATTGGTATGTAAGATGGATAAAATATATTTTTAAAAAAGAATAAAATCCAAAAAAAAATGTTGAGACAGAGTCAGCTCAGGGACAGATCATACAGATACTTTCTCTGGTAATCATCAAACTCACTAGCATCTACTGCTCATCCAGTAATGTTCCAAATAAATATTCAGCCTGTTGATTAATGCTGGTTATGATTTTCCTTTAATGATGTAAAGAAGGATGAATTATGGCATACTCTGATGTTGTAAAGGGGTATATGATGAGGGATTTGATAAAGAATTTTTTTCTTTGGGAAGCGGGCAGAATTCTTTACTTGTTGCAAGGCATTGGTTATAAAAGAGGGGGTGGAGGATAAAAGATATAAAGAAAACATAATGGAAACAATATTGACATCAACTTATAAGAAGTGTGTCTTCATCCCCAGATGTAGATTGGTGGATGAACCATAGGTTTTCTAAGCAAAGAAGAGCAGTTTATTGTGTAGATACCCCCAGCAAAATATGTGGTTTGGGAGTAAGTAAAGAAGCCAGGAGACATCAACAAATCACCATTGTGAAAGTCAGAAGGCAACTTGAAAGTGAAAGTTACATGATTCTTCATACTAAGCAATTGTGAACTAGGTCAAACCCACAAAAAAAAAAAAGGAGCTTTGTAATAGCTGGGAAAAAGATTACATACTTACCAGGGAGTCAATGATTAATTATGTTAATTACATTTATTAATATAATCCTGGGGTATCTTCAAAGTTACATTCTTGGGAATTCAATACCTGGAGAAAATCAGAACTAGTTATTATTACATAACTTTAAAATGAAATACTGAAAGGAGACATATATTGCTTCATATATTTAAACTAAAATAAATGAAACTCAAATTGCTTCTCAATAAACAACAGAACCATAGTTATAATCAACATAAGGGCAGAAGGGGAAGGTTGAGGAGAACTTGAGGGAATGGAATAGTCAAGATGGAGGAAGGACAGAGATGAGAACAAGGAAAGAGATATCTTGATTAAGGGAGCCATTATAGCGTTAGCAGAAACCTGATATTAGAGAAATTGCCAGGAATCCACAAGGATGACCCCGGCTAAGAATGTAAGCAAAAGAGGAGAGGGGTCCCGATAATGACTTGCCCTGTAGTGAGACTGGTCTTAAATATCACCATAGAACCTTCATCCAACAAAAAATGGAAACAGAGGCAGAGACACACATCAGAGAACTGGACTAAGCTCCCAAAGTCCAGTTGAAAATTGGGAGAAATAAGAATATGAGCAAAGAGGTCAAGACCATGATGGGTTCACCCACTGAAACAGTTTACCTGAGCTAATAGGAGTTCACCAACTCCAGCTGGACTAGGAGGGAACAAGCATAGGACCAAACTAGTCCCTCTGAATGTAGTTGACAGCTGCATGACTGGGACAGACTGAAGGGTCACTGGTAGTGACACCAGGATTTATCTTTACTTCCTTTAGTGGCTTTTTGGGATCCTATTCTCTTTGGATGATACCTCACTCAGCCTAGATATAGTAAGGAGGGGCTTGGACCTTCCACAAATCAATGTGTCTTACCCTCTCTGATGATGGGATGGTGGTGAGATGGGAAAATGTATGAAGGGAATGGGAGGAGCGGAAGGAATGGGAACTTGGATGGTATTTTTTTAAAAATCTAATGAATTAAAAAAACTTTAAAAAGCTACATTTTATGTCCTTTATCAAATTTGAAAGAAATTATTCTTATTGGCCAGGGAAACTCAAGGAGAACTTACTATTTCTATTCTGTATTATGGTAGATATTTATATAATCCCTAGATATTTGCTGAGAAAAGGATAACTTCTAATACATTTATTACTTTCAAAAATGAACAATACAAAACCACTTCTTTTTTTTATTTTTGTATTGTCCTATTTTTACTGTTTTCTCAACTCATCCCATAAAGAGAACATTAATTTCATCTATAAAAAAAATTCCTCTCTTAGACACTAATACTGAGTTGTGTAAGGTATTTCTTTCAAGTCTACCAGAAATTATCCTGCCTACTTCCCTCTCTATTTATACCCTGAAGAAATATATATATATATATGTGTGTTGTGTGTGTGTATATATGTGTATATATATATTCCCCTTATGTCCTTTGTCATAACAAATTTTTGTTGAAAACTATCTGTGGCATATATGACTGGAATATTCCTTTAGAATTGTGCCCACATGCACACATGGGATAAAGTCTAGTTGATCAAAGTTTCTTAATGATAAGCAAACCTTGGAAGTAAATGAGCATTTCTAGAGAGTTAAGGAATTCTTTTAAATTTCTGCTTGCTTCTATCTTCCCCCTGTGATAAAATCATCTCTCTAAAGCTGTAAGCCTAAATAAACTCTTCTATGAGCTTCAATGATAAGTTTGTATCACAAAAAATAGAACGTAAAGACAGTGGTATAGTATTTGTGTTTTAGTAAATAAAGCTTGCCTGAAGATCAGAATGCATGCAACCGCATTAGTCAGCCGTACAAAAACCCAAAGACAGATATTGGGGTTCAAGTTGAAGATCAGAAGAGCAAAGCAGCCAGACACTGGCTCATACCTCTACCTCAGACCAAAATGGATGATCCTGTCTCCACAAATCCTCAGACTGAGACTGAGCTTGACACTTGTCTCTTCTTGTTTTATATTCCTCTCTAGTGCTGGAATTAAAGGCATGCACCACCACTGCCCAGCCTCTATTGCTAACTAGCTTGGCTGCTGGGACTGAAGGTGTGTGCCACCACTGCCTGGCCTGTATTGGGGTGGAAAGAAATAGGGGGAGGAGAGGCAGAGTAGATATATCTATTAACAACATCTATAAAGCTAGAAAGGATAATAGGATCCATAACCTTTAGGCTAGGTGTTGTAGTATGAAAACAACTTCATAATGAACACTGACCTCTACAGGCTCAGAAACCGCAAAAAGATGGTTTGGAATCTGGTAGTCCTAATCTATGTTGTTTTGGCAATTTACCAGATGTTGGCATGACATAGTTTAGTTGGACACATTTTGGAGAGCTGCATTCAGTGAATTGGGAAGACAGGAATATTTTGACCTGTATAGCCTTATATTCATTGAAGAGCTGTAGCCATAACTTCCCCAGTATATACAAGAACTATAGAACAGAGTTGTTTATTTTGAGTGTTAGTAAAGCATTATAAAAAGAAGTCCATGCCACTTTACTTCAGTCTGAGGCAGAGTATGGGGATCAATATCAACATGGAGACCATGTCACTTGCAGCTTTCTAACTGATAAAGCAGTCATCACACACAGGGCTCAGTATTTAAATTTCAGAGAAGGCATTTTCAGGCTATGATGATTTCCAATGCCAATATAAGGCACTGATAGAAATTTCATGCAGTAAAATCTGAATGGCAGAGAGAAGCCTCAATGTTGAACTTTCTGAGCTTTAATAAGACATATGTTTGGGTGAGGCAACCAACCTCAATATGTTCTATAGAGCTTATATAGATGACCAGTCACTTAAATGATGTCTTAGCCTAAATGTTTAAAGGATATGAAGGAAAAAATAACAGTCAACTGTGATTAGTTTCTCTGAGGAAAATTTATATGACATTTACATGTATATCTGTGATTAAGATTGGGTAGCAACTACGAAAGAGAAAAAGCCCAGGAATTTAAACATAACTCTCTCTGCCCAACTCTAGGTACCTACATTTTCCTCTACTTTAGGGAAGTAAAATAGAATGTCAGGTACAGAAATCATTGTCCTAGAATTTTCTTTTGTAATATTTCCATCATACTAGAAAAGAAGCAAAGACACAGGGCAAATCATAGTCTATTTTAGAGGTCTTTCTCTCACATCCACCTTACCATTTGCTCCTTGGATGTTTAAAAAAAAAAAAAACGGCAAGATTGGTTTTGAAAAGGAGGAAAATGAGTGCATTTTTAGCTTGATATGCTTAGATAACAAACAATGGATTTTATATTAATCCAAAGGTACTTTACACTGAATGAATAAAACATTTGATCTCTATATTCACTGTAAAAATGAATTCTTCCATGAAAGTAATACATGATCACCATCTCAGTTATTACACATAGCCACTATAATTACAGTTATCTTTTGCAGAATTACTCACTATCTCTTCCCAAACTGCTGTGCTGAAAAATCTTTATAAGCAGTCTTTCAGACATAAAATGTAGTTTCTGTCTGGTATAACAGGGAGTCACTTTTGTTAGGAATGGCATAGCAGATGCCACAATAAAAATTCAATTATGAATAAAAATTTTATCTTCTTTATCTTATAACTTCTATTTGATCATGCAATTTGGCCAATGTACTAATGTGGTTATAAACACTACAAATTGTGCATTTTAAAGTGCTGATTAAGTGGCTACTCCATGAAAGGACTTTGTAATTCATTTTGCAACAGAGCTCCTTTTCCTAATTAAAATAAAATGAAGAGAATTGACAAATTTTGCTGAATACTTTATTGGTAAATGTTCCATCAGTCATATCACTAAATGAATTCAAAAAATTACACTCTGCCATAAAATTTCATTCATTTACAAAGAATATCATTCATGTAGAACTTAACCTTCAATACTTTATGAGAAATTGTATCAAAGGAATCAAAAACACTTAGGACTAGATTTTGTGGGTAATACGAAGCTAAATCTTAAGCAGGAAATATGTGAAAAAGTTATTTTTTGGAATTACTTTTTCCATGACAATCTTACATGCTACGCTGGATTCAGTGTTCCCTTTCATTTTAATTACTTTTTTCATAGCACAAAATATATAATATCATTATAGCATCAAAACTCAAAATCATAAACTTTGAGGTCAAAATACACTTTGAAAACAACATTAACCAAGTTGAAAACTCATGAGAATACAGTGGACAAAACACTGATTGCAAGTTCCAAGTGAAATAGGTATCTGTACAAAAGAGATATAAAGTGTGGAGAAATTACATAAGTCCCCCAAGGCTTTAATTTCCTTACCTTACAAGACTGAAATATTAAAAGCAGGTCACAGCCATGTAAGTTGAAGAATTTTCTAGGACAAGTTATTTATTGCTAAGATGAAAATATTAAGCAAATGGGAGAAAAGTGAAAACACCTGGGATATCATTTTCTGACAGTCACTAACACCATTAACACTAATTAATTAGTATTGGTCCAAATCTAAACAACACTAGAATCATTAATAGTGGGGTAAGACAATGTGCAACATTTGAAAGCTCACATGCTCATTGTCCAAAGGCAGCTCTGGGGAAGGAAGAGCGATATTAGTACAGCGTATGCTCTTGTAAACATACTAAAGAAGGACCTCCCTGGAGACGACTCTACTTTCCGGAGAGTCCTTACTGGTGAATACCTTTAGCCAGAGATTCCTGGAATCTTGCAATAAAAAAGCAATCCAATAACAAAACTACCTACAAAAAAGTAAATTTAATCAGAAGTATTATAATTATTATGAAAATATTAAACAAATATCAAGTAATTCAGGTGTGTATGTACAAGTAGTGATGGTGCTTGATAAAATATTTCCCATGAGTACATTAAAGGGCCAAATGTATTACCTAGGCATTGCGGAATAAAAACATTCATGCTAAAGGTAAACAGAAGCTGCAAAACAAAATGAAGAGCAGCTGGAGGAATATGAAAATTGACCTCTTTAAGCTCATGACTCCAATTTTCTATACACTTACAAGCCTGAACTGACAAACTGGTAACTTCTGTTATCGCAAATGCTTTGATGAAAGTAATTTTCTAGACAAATACTTCATAAAATCCCTAAGTGCTTATACTCTTTATTGCCATCTACAACTATTTGGTCACCTTTTGAGATAGGATTCTGGAAAACATTTGCTAATTAATATTCTGATAGTGCTATTTTAAATATTCAGTTACAGTATGATTAAAGCAGTGCAAATAGAACTACAGACTCAAATTCATGTGAAACACTGCATCCATGGATGCCTTTACTGAGACACTCTTGATTTAATCCCCTCCATTCGTGTCTACTAGTCATGGTGACCTAGCTTTCTGATATCTTCACTCCTCCACTAAAACATGAACCATATAACCCTGGAAGTCTACAGTGAATGATTCTTGTTTGTGTCATTGCATATTTGACTGTTATCAAGAATTTAACAAACTTAATGCCTAGTAAAACTGAGAAGAGATGAAAACTTAGAGGAAAATGAAATTACTAGGTCAACAGTTCCCATAAGCTCAAAAGCAACATGGGAAAAGTCAAGCATGCCACAAGAAATGTTTCCAATTAATTTGAATGTAAATAAAATAAAATATGGATATTATTGATAAAGTACTATCACTATCACTAAGAGTCTTATTTGGGGCCATCTTGGAAATTTTCCAACCCACCCAACCCGGTCATTCATTTTCACACTTCCACCCTCGAACCCCAATTTAACCAGATCTCTTCTATTTCCATTTCCCAGGAAAAATCCAAGCATCCTCTTTGGGCCCTTCTCTGCCATGCTTTGTTGATACCATGGCAGGCCTGCCCCTTTCTGAACGGAGACAGGAAGAGTGGATGGTAGGGTGGGGGTGGGGAGGTAGGTAGAAGGGAGATAGTGGGAGGAAGTGGGAGGAGAGGAAGCAGGGAAAACAATGATCATTATGGAAAATAAATAAAAATAAGAATAAGAATGCTAACACTTTCCCACTCGCCAGTTCATAGAGATGTGAACTATTTTCATAATCCTGGTTCAGATACAGAGCCCTGTGGGGCATTAGATTCAACACTATTCTCTGAGTTAACAGTATTCCTTCTGGTCCTTGGTAATCCAATATCCTATCACCACACAGCAACTTCACCTTCCTCTTATTGTACTTCCTGAGACCAAATCTCCAGTGTTTCAGTCTGTGTGTGTACGTACATGTGTGTGCCTGTGTGGACTTATGAAAAAAGAAAAGTGAATATTGCTTTGAACTTTACATTAAAAGTTGTCTACCCATTAACAAACCAAATAACCCAACAAAAATGGGGTAAATATGTAACTGAAGAATTCTCAAGAAGGAATCTCAATTGGCTGCAGAACGAACACTTAAAGAAACGTTAACATCCTTTCTTAACCATCAGGTAAATTCAAATCAGAGTGAATCTGAGATTCCATCTTAGACCTGTCAGAATGGCGAAGATCTATAACACAAGTGACAGTTCATGCTAACAAGGAAGTGGACCAGGGGAGATTTCTCCATTGCTTCTGGGAGGGCAGACTGGTGCAGCTTCTATGGAAATCAATATGGCAGCCCTTCAGAAAATGATGAATTGATCCACCTAAAGACCCAGCTATGTCATTCTTGGACATTTGCCAAAGGACATATTACTGCATCCTCCGTCAAGGACACTTGCTCAACTATATTCATAGCTGCTTTACTCATTACAGCCAGACATAGAAAAAGAAAAAAAAAATAAACCCTAGAAAGCCCTCAACCAAAGAATGGATTTTAAAAAATGTGGTATACTCAGTTGTTAAAAACAATAACATCAGGAATTTGAGGGCAAATGGATGGAACAAAAAAATCATCCAAAGTGAGATAATCCAGACTCAGGAAGGCAAATATGGTTTGTATTCACTTATAAGTAGATATTAGCTGTTACAGAAATGGTAATAATGACCAAAAAAACATAAAGGCCATGTAACAAGGAGGGCTATAAGGGAGATGCATGGGTCTCCCTGAGAAGAAAAAATAAGAATAGATTTGTCGGTGGACTGGGGGCGAGCAGAATTGGGAGCAGGAGAGATCAGATTAGTGGTGGGGCATGGAGGGAGAGATTATGAAGAGAGAGAACTGGAATTAGAGGTCATTTGGGGGAGTAATTTGGAAACCCAGTGCAGTAGAAATTCGCAGAAATCTATTGGGTTACCGTAATGAGGACTCCTATAATGGAATCTCCAGAGCCTGAACTGGCAATCTTTTTTAACCAGGTAACGTCCAGTAGTGGAAATGGATTATCATCACAGCTACAAACATTTCCTCTACACTCCGTCCTGCCTTCTAGATGTGCAGGGACAATGGAGGCACAGATCTTGTAGTAATGGCCAACTAATAGCTGCTCTAATTTGAGAGTCACACCACAAAAGGGAACTCATGTTCGAAGCTGTCTAGATGACCACAGTCTGGATAGCCCAGTGACCTAGATTCGAAAAAGAAATTAATAAAATGTGTCCTACTGCTTTTCTGCTATATATTCCATAGCTAGATATCTTGCCCAATTGTCACCAGAGAGTTTTCCTTTGGCAACTGATAGGAGCAGATGAAGAGACCCATAGCCAAACACTAGGCTTAGAGAATGACCAAGTTGGAGATCTTCATTGGGTCCCTTCCCTCCGAGCTTGAGGAACCCGATGGAAGTGGGACAGGAAGAATTGTATGTGCCAGAGGAGTCAAGGACACAAGAAGAAGATGACCTGCAGAATGAACTAAATGACTGAGAAGCAGCAATTACAGATACTTCATAAATCTGCATGAGGTTATTTGCATATGTGTTATTGTTGTGTAGCTTGGTGTTTTGTGGGAATCCTAACAGTTGGGGAGGGAGTGTCTCTGACATTTTTGCTTGTTGTTGGGACACTTTTTCTCTTACTGGGTTGTCTAACCAAGCCATGATAGAGAGTTTGTGTCTAGTTATATCATACCTTGTTATGCTATTTTAGGTTAATATCCCCCCGAGGCCCATTGTTTTCTGAAGGGAACTAAACTCAAGTTGGAAAGGAATGGGTAATTTGAATTACAAGTTATTGCCTACTATCAAGGTAAGTCAAAGCAGAAAATCAATGCTGAACTCTAGAGGCAGGAATCAAAGAGGTGGTGGAGAAATTCAGCTTATTGAGTTGCTCCTCTGCGTTGCTCAGTTGCTTTCTTATATATCCCAGGTGTAGCTGCTCACAGCCCGCCAGGCCCTTCCTCATTAATCAGTAGATAATAAAATGACCCACGTATGTGCCTGAAGGACATTCCAATGGAAGTAATTACCTAATTGAAGTCATTCTAGTTTTGTTGAGTTGACAATAAACTAACAGCACAATATCTAATGTACGTGTACTACCCAACCACTACTCTAGATGAAAAGGACTGAGCTATGTTCCATCACTTTTGCCTAACTTCAGGCTTATAGTGAGACTGACTGGGTTTAATATAGGCTTACTACACATCCATGATCTTCCTGTGGGCCTCACCATCCTGAACTGCGTCTATCACAAAAGACAGTTGTGAATACTAAAAAGTGCTTTTGGCAAGAGCTATAGGGCAAACAATATGTGTTCTACGTGCATCACCAAGGAAAAATGTAAACATGCCTTTTGGATGCTCTTTGGTGGTATTTGAAGAACTTTCCATTCTGTAAAGGTGAGCAAAGAAAGCCCTTTATAAACTCCTTTAGAAAGTATTTTCTCGCAGAAGAGACAGAATTGTGCAAGTCTACAACAATAGTTTGGAAATCAATATCCACGTTTTATATTGCCTATTCTCATCTATGCATATACTTCTTTTATTCAGGATAATTGCCCAGAGATTTATCCAAGTTTGATGGAGGTGGGTCTTGTATCTTATCTGTTGATTTCATTGGTTAATAATAAAGAAACTGCCTCTGCCCTCATAGGACAGAAAATTAGGTAGGCGGAGTAGACAGAGGAGAATTCTGGGAGAAAGAAGCTTAGTGAAAGAGTCGCCATGATTCTCCCGCTCCAGACAGACACAGGTTAAGATCCTCCCTGGTAAGCCAGCTCATGGGCTATACAGAATATTAGAAATGGGTTAGAACACTATGTAATAGCTAGCCAATAAGAAGCTGGAACTAGCCGGGCCAGGCAGTGTTTGAAAGAATATAGTTTCCGTGTAATTATTTCGGGCATAAGCTAGCCATGCAGGCAGTCGGGTGCCGGGGACGCAGCCCAGCCGCTGCTATTTCAACACAAGTTGATCCTGGGAACAATATAGCATTTATATTCCTTGCAGAGTAGTGGTCCAGGGTTTAGATGTATTACAGTTTGTGGAAACATTCTCTGCTAGAAGGAAACAAAGACTGTTTTAGTTATATCTATGTTGAATAAAACTATGTTAATGTCATTAACATTTTCATACAAAGATATATTGTTTTTCATATCAACCAGTTATTCATATAGTAAGCATGTACTTAGTGATATAAGAACAATAAGTTATCTTTCAACATGGCTGTATAATCTTACATTCCCACT
>NW_026068062.1:1401045-1463612 GCF_014885135.2 Alexandromys fortis | reverse complement strand
ATATATGAGCAACATCATTCTCACATAAGCCACTGCTTGTATCCAAGTAGCTTTGTTTTTAAAACTTTTTTTTAAAATGAAAGCCTAGGTACTTCAAAATTATGTAAGAGATGGGTATTTATATCTTATAGAAACTTGAAATTTAGACATATCCGTCTCCATATTTCCCATGAGGATATATCTGTGACTCGTTTAACTTTCAACCCAGAAAATATAGAGAATCTTATCTCATTGCTGAGATAAAAACAGCTCATAAGGAGAAATGAGCTAGGAAAGAATCAAAAGAAAGTAGTAGGATGAGGACAAAATAATCAGATAATTTTTGTCTGTCATCTAAAGTCTGTATTTGCAAGCTTTGCAAGCAGTTGTGGGTATTTATGATTTATCTGCAGTTTAGGTTAATAGAAAATTCCATGTTTATATAGGAATTGATCTTACAAAAATAAAAATAGAAGATGATTTTTATTATATTCAATTTTCCAAATTTCCATGCGCTGAAATATAAATGCTTGAATTTTCAAGTTTAGTTGTTCCTCAACTCATATGTATGCCTGTCTACAAATCTACTGTGTGGCTTTCAAACTGAAGAGAAATGCTTTACTAGATACATGGAAAGTGATGTGGGATTCCCCTCTGTGTGCTGAGAATACTTTTTTTTTTTTTTTTTTTTTTTGCCATTGGTTAATAAAGAAGTTGCTTTGACTTTTAGCAAGGCAGAATATAGCAACTTGGGAATTCCAAGCAAAGATAGAAGAGGAAAGAAGGTGGAGTCAGGGAGACGCCATGTAAATGCAGAAGAAGATAATAAGGCATAAACACCACTAAGACCAAAAATTAAGAGATCGAAGAGAAAATAAATACAGTCACAAATGAGAAATTAATATGGTCTATTATCACTTGCCTGATACTTGAGGATTCTGACGAACACTAGGAGATAAAAGGGGAGAAGAGGCTAAAAAGGCTAACCAAAAACAAGAGGTCACAATGGAGTGATGTGGGATTCCCCTCTGTAGGCCATGAATATGTTTCATTTCCATAGATTTAAAAAGAAGCTGCTTCATCCTGTGGCACGGCAGGATAGAGCTAGGCAGGAAAACTAAACTGGGTGCAGGGAGAAAGAAGATTAAGTCAGAGAGACACCATGTAACTGACAAAGGAGAAGGATGTCAGAATCTACCGGTAAAGCTCAGCCTCGTGGTAATACACAGATTAATAGAAATAGGTTAATTTAGGATGTAAGAGCTAGCTAGCAATACACACTTGAGCCATTGGCCAAACAGTGTTGTAATTAATATAATTTCTGTGTGATTATTCAGGTCTGGGTGGCTTGGAAATGTAGGCGCGGTCTCCTTTTACAGGCAAGCTTCCTGGTTCCAAGGAACCTTGAAAGTAATCTTTGCCTTTCCTTTAGAAGTCAGCTTTCCATACTCAGAGTTTCTCTATAGGACAGTGATATCTATACAAAGTGGGTAAAATTCCTCATAATAAACTACAATCTTAGAATTGAAGGTATATGATCAGTTACTAACAGATCTCTTCCTTGACTGATGAGGCAAACAATACTCAGGGATTAATTACAGTTTGATCTTAGTATTACACATCCTGAGATACAGATATAATGAATATCATTCTAAGTCATTAAACATCAGACTGGTATCATATCAGCTGTCATATGACCATTTGTACTTCTAACATGTATTAGAAAAGGCTTTTAAAATGACAAGAAAAAAACATGTGCATATCTCTAGCTATTGCCAAACATGTGGTAAACATCCTTAGCTCATCCCCCCTAAATTATAAATACAGAATATTAATATTTTGTTGGAAATATTGGCAGCATGGACAGAGAGCGATATAAGCAGATATCAATAAAAAATAGTGGTCACATGAATATGTCTCAGAAGTTACTCATATTAGAGAACAGATGATGTACTGGGAATTTACAAAGGATTCCATTTTTTATTTTTTCACATATGTAGATGAAGCAAAAAGATAGTACAAATAATATTTAAAATTGTAGAAAAACATGCTATATTTTGACAGTCTCAGAAAGTTTCTTAATTTTAACTGCAAGATCCTGTACTAGTACAGGATATCTCATTTCTGAAGGTGGATGAAGAATTTAAAGTATGTGAAAATCATGGTTTGGGTTGTATCTATTAACACACAGCACACAGATTTTCATATATAATTAGTAAGAAACCCTAATAATGCAATTAGTACAATGTCTTTTAAAGTAAGAGTGTGTCTGTATGTTATAACATTGTTTACTCTCAGGGACAAAACCAAAGGGATAAGCATCTCTACAAAGTCTTGAGGGTCAACTGCAATAAATAAGAACATGTTTAGAAATAAAACTTTATTACAGATGTCATAAAGACTATTGTGCATTGATTGAAATAAATTGCCTGTGGAAATAACCTATAACATGTTAGTAGACAATTTGCCTCTTTGTCAATAGAAAATTTACTTTGTAATTGTTATGATGAAATTTTAGATTCAATTAGTGATAGGGACTTCCACGATGTTATTATATCCCATTTACCCAGGGTCATTCAAACCCAATTATATTGTATAAGGTGAGGATTTGGTATTAGCCTCAGTATTTTGAAGTGCAAGTGCACACATTATACAAAATTGAGATACACATGCTACATTTTATCTTTTCATTCAAAAAGGATTAGTATAAAAAAATATATACATATGTGTGTATATGTACATATATATGTATGCATATATGTGCATGTATATGTATAAATGTGTGTATATATGCATGTCCACCATTAAGAACTGAATATATATTTTTTCCTTTCAATAAGTAGGAATTACCCTTTCTTAAAATACAATACTTATAATACAAGACTTAAAAATACTAGGTAAAAAGTTGGAATGCAGTTCAGTGGTAAGAGTATTTGTGGTAATTACATAAACATCTGGGTTTCAGCTCTAGCACAATTAAAATATAAATGCATATTCTAATGTATATACAACTTGAAGATCCTAAATTTTTCTAAATTTCCTTAGATTGTATTTCAAATACTTACAGAGGCTTTATAAGAAATAGAGTTGTTAAAGTAGAATAAAGAATGGTCTGTGGTGGCCCACATGTTTTTGATGCCAGCTCTCTCTATCTATAGAACATATAGTCTAGAAACAGGGCGACATATCACACTTACCTGAGAAACGTATTTTACTGATACTGGCAGAGTCGTCAAAAGTCTTGAAATTCTGTTCATTATGGGCAGAAAGAGCTTAACAAGCATCTCTGAAACATTGTGTCTCCTCTAACCAGCTCTTCTTTCTGGGTTTATAGATTTAATGACTCATTTAATAAAAACAACCTAACTATCCAAGCATAGTTAAGTCATATATCACTTGAAGTCCCTTGACCACAGGGATGATGCAGACTATCTTACAAATAGGAATGAATTTGACCATTTCTTGCAAACTGAGCCTCCTATGGTACAAAAGCTTGTTAAGGGCTACATAATAAATTTATTCCTTATCTTGGGGTTTTTCTAAAATTTCTGTTCTCCAGTCTTATTATCCCAAGAAAACATTTTTTTTTATTTTATTGAGAATAAGAAAAAAAAAGTTTCCGCCTCCTCCCAGCCTCCCATTTCCCTTCCCCTCCCCCCTCTCTTCTCCCCCTCCCCCTTCTCTTCTCCCTCTCCCCCCACTCCTCTCACCCTCCCTCTCCTATCCAAAGAGCAGTCATGGTTCCCTGCCCTGTGGAAAGTCCAAGGTCCTCCCCCCTCCCTCCATGTCTAGGAAGGTGAACATCCAAACTGGCTAGGCTCCCACCAAGCCAGAACATGAAGTAGGATCAAAACCCCTTGCCATTGACCTTGGCTTCTCATCAGTCCTCATTGTTCGCCATGATCAGAGAGTCCGGTTTTATCCCATGCTGTTCCAGTCACAGTCCAGCTGGCTTTGGTGAGCTCCCAATAGATCAGCCCCACTGTCTCAGTGGGTGGGTGCACCCCCCGTGGTCCTGACATCCTTGCTCGTGTTCTCCCTCCATCTGCTTCTCATTGGGACCTTGGGAGCTCAGTCCAGTGCTCCAGTGTGGGTCTCTGTCTCTATCTCCATCCATCACCAGATGAAGGTTCTATGGTGATATGAAAGATATTCGTCAGTAATGCTATAGGATAGGGTCAGTTCAGGTTCCCTATCCTCAGCTTCCCAAGGGACTAACTGGGGACATCGCCTTGGGCTCCTGGGAGCCACTCTAGGTTCAAGTCTCTTGCCAACACTAAGGTGGCTCTTTTAACTAAGATATGTGCTTCCCTGCTCCCCTATCCAACCTTCCTTTATCCCAATCTTCCTGTTTCCCCAAGTTCCCCCAATCCTCCCCTTCTTACTTTTCTCTCCCTGTCCCCCCTTATCCCCAACCCACCCCACCCCCAAGATCCCAATTTTGTCCCCGGCAATTTTATCTACTTCCCTTAGCCAAGAGGATAACTATATGTTTTTTCTTGGGTTCACCTTCTTCTTTAGCTTCGTTAGGTTCACCAGGTATACACTCCGTGACCTTTATTTATGGCTAGAAACCAATTATGAGTGAATACATCCCATGTTCATCTTTTTGGGTCTGGGTTACCTCGCTCAGGATAGTGTTTTCTATTTCCATCCATTTGCATGCAAAATTCGAGAAGTCATTGTTTTTTACCGCAGCATAATACTCTAATGTGTATATATTCCACACTTTCTTCATCCATTCTTCCATTGAAGGGCATCTAGGTTGTTTCCAGGTTCTGGCTATTACAAATAATGCTGCTATGAACATAGTTGAACAAATGCTTTTGTCATATGATAGGGCATCTCTTGGGTATATTCCCAAGAGTGGTATTGCTGGGTCCAGGGGTAGGTTGATCCCGAATTTCCTGAGAAACCGAAACACTGATTTCCAAAGTGGTTGCACAAGATTGCATTCCCACCAGCAATGGATGAGGGTACCCCTTCCTCCACAGCCTCTCCAGCAAAGGCTATCATCGGTGCTTTTGATTTTAGCCATTCTGACAGGTGTGAGATGATATCTCAAAGTTGTTTTGATTTGCATTTCCCTGATTGCTAATGAGGTTGAGCATGACCTTAGGTGTCTTTTGGCCATTTGAACTTCTTCTTTTGAGAATTCTCTGTTCAGTTCAGTGCCCCATTTTTTAATTGGGTTAATTAGCATTTTAGAGTCTAGTTTCTTGAGTTCTCTATATATTTTGGAGATCAGACCTTTGTCTGTTACGGGGTTGGTGAAGATCTTCTCCCAGTCAGTAGGTTGCCTTTTTGTCTTAGTGACAGTGTCCTTTGCTTTACAGAAGCTTCTCAGCTTTAGTAGGTCCCATTTATTCAATGTTGTCCTTAGTGTCTGTGCTGCTGGGGTTATACTTAAGAAGCGATCTCCTGTGCCCATCTGTTGTAGGGTACTTCCCACTTTCTCTTCTATCAGGTTCAGTGTGTTCGGACTGATATTGAGGTCTTTGATCCATTTGGACTTGAGTTTTGTGCAAGGTGATAGATATGGGTCTAATTTCAATCTTCTACAGGTTGACATCCAGTTGTGCCAGCACCATTTGTTGAAGATGCTTTCTTTCTTCCATTGTATACTTTTAGCTCCTTTGTCGAAAATGAGGTGTTCATAGGTTTGGGGATTAAATTCCGGGTCTTCTATGCGATTCCATTGGTCGACTTCTCTGTTTTTATGCCAATACCACACTGTTTTCATTACTGTAGCTCTGTGATAGAGTTTGAAGTCAGGGATGGTAATGCCTCCAGAAGATCCTTTATTGTATAGGATTGTTTTGGCTATCCTGGGTTTTTTATTTTTCCATATAAAATTGATTATTGTCCTCTCAAGATCCGTGAAGAATTTTGATGGGACCTTGATGGGAATTGCATTGAATCTATAAATTGCCTTTGGTAGAATTGCCATTTTTACTATGTTGATCCTCCCAATCCAAGAGCAAGGGAGGTCCTTCCATTTTCTGGTATCCTCATCAATTTCTTTCTTCAATGCTTTAAAGTTCTTGTCAAATAGATCTTTCACTTCCTTGGTTAGAGTTACCCCGAGATATTTTATGCTGTTTGTGGCTATTGTGAAAGGTGAAGCTTCTCTGATTTCCCTCTCTGCTTCCATATCCTTTGTGTATAAGAGGGCGACTGATTTTTTGGAGTTGATCTTGTATCCTGCCACATTACTAAAGGTATTTATCAGCTGTAAAAGTTTCTTGGTGGAGTTTTGAGGGTCACTTATGTACACTATCATATCATCTGCAAATAACGAAAGTTTAACTTCTTCCTTTCCAAGTCAAATCCCCTTGATCCCCTTATGTTGTCTTATTGCTATTGCTAGAACTTCAAGCACTATGTTGAAGAGGTATGGCGAGAGTGGGTTTCTGAGTTTAGTGTTCCTGAGTTTAGTGGGATGGCTTTGAGTTTCTCTCCGTTTAATTTGATGTTAGCTGTCGGCTTGCTGTATATAGCTTTTATTATATTTAGGTATGACCCTTGTATCCCTAGTCTCTCCAAGACTTTTATCATAAAGGGATGTTGAATTTTGTCAAATACTTTTTCAGCATCTAATGAAATGATCATATGGTTTTTTTCTTTCAGCTTATTTATATGATGGATTACATTGATAGATTTTCGTATGTTGAACCAGCCCTGCATCTCTGGGATGAAGCCTACTTGATCATAATGGATAATTTTTCTAATGTGTTCTTGGATTCGGTTTGCCAGTATTTTGTTGAGGATTTTTGCGTCGATGTTCATGAGTGAGATTGGCCTGTAATTCTCTTTCTTGGTTGAGTCTTTGTGTGGTTTTGGTATCAGAGTGACTGTAGCTTCATAAAAGGAATTTGGCAATGACTCTTCTGCTTCTATATTGTGAAATACATTAAGGAGTATAGGTATTAGGTCTTCTTGGAAGTTCTGGTAGAATTTCGCATTGAAACCATCAGGTCCTGGGCTTTTTTTGGTAGGGAGGTTTTTGATAACAGCTTCTAGTTCTTCGTGACTAACAGGTCTATTTAGGTTGTTCACCTGGTCCTGGTTTAACTTTGGTATATGGTATTTATCTAAAAACGTGTCCATTTCTTTTACATTTTCCAGTTTTGTGCCATACAGGCCTTTGTAGTAAGATCTAATGATTCTTTGAATTTCCTCTGTGTCTGTGGTTATGTCCCCCTTTTCATTTCTGATCTTATTAATTTGCATATTCACTCTCTGGCGTTTTATTAGTTTGGATAGAGGTTTATCAATCTTGTTGATTTTCTCCAGGAACCAGCTTTTTGTTTCATTGATTCTTTGGATTGTTTTCTGTGTTTCTATTTTGTTGATTTCAGCCCTCAGTTTGATTATTTCCAGTCTTCTACTCCTCCTAGGTGAGTCTGCTTCTTTTTTTTCTAGAGCTTTCAGGTGGGCTGTTAAGTCTCCAATGTGTGCCTTCTCTGTTTTCTTTAAGTGGGCACTTAGTGCTATGAACTTTCCTCTCAGGACTGCTTTCATAGTGTCCCATAAGTTTGAGTAGGTTGTTTCTTTATTTTCATTGAATTCAAGGAAGACTTTAATTTCTTTCTTTATTTCTTCCTTGATCCAGGTGTGGTTCAGTAGTTGACTGTTCAGTTTCCATGAGTTTGTAGGCTTTCTGGGGGTAGGGTTGTTGTTGAATTCTAACTTTAATCCATGGTGATCTGATAAGATACAGGTGGTTACTAATATGTTTTTGTACCTGTGGAAGTTTGCTTTGTTACCGAGTATGTGGTCAATTTTCGAGAAGGTTCCATGAGCTGCAGAGAAGAAGGTATATTCTTTCCGATTTGGGTGGAATATTCTATAGATGTCTGTCAAGTCCAATTGATTCATTACCTCCATTAATTCTCTTAGTTCTCTGTTAGGTTTCTGTCTGATTGACCTGTCCATTGGTGAGAGAGGAGTGTTGAAGTCTCCCACTATTAGTGTGTGCGGTTTGATGGCTGCCTTGAGTTTTAGTAATGTTTCTTTTACGTATGTGGGTGCTTTTATATTAGGGGCGTAGATATTCAGGATTGAGACTTCCTCTTGATGAATTGATCCTGTTATGAGTATAAAATGTCCCTCTCCATCTCTTCTGATTGATTTAAGTTTGAAGTCAAGTTTGTTAGAAATTAGTATGGCCACACCTGCTTGTTTCTTAGGTCCATTTGCTTGATAAGCCTTTTCCCAGCCCTTTACTCTGAGTAGGTGCCTGTCTCTGTGTTTGAGGTGTGTTTCTTGTAAACAGCAGAATGTTGGATCCTGATTTCGTATCCAATCTCTTAGCCTGTGCCTTTTTATAGGTGAGTTGAGCCCATTGACATTAAGTGATATTAATGACCAGGGGATGTTAACTCCGGTCACTTCTTTAGTAGTAGAGTTCGTGTGCGTCCCTTCTTTGAGTTGCGCTGGTGACGGGTCTCTAGATGTCTGAGTTATTGTGGTCATTGTTGGACTCCTTGGTTAGAGATTTTCCTTCTATTACTTTCTGTAAGGCTGGGTTTGTGGCTACGTATTGTTTAAATTTGTTTTTATCCTGGAAAATTTTGTTTTCTCCATTTATGGTGAATGAAAGCTTGGCTGGGTATAGTAGTCTGGGCTTGCATCCATGGTCTCTTAGTTTTTGCAGTACATCTATCCAGGACCTTCTGGCTTTCATGGTTTCCATAGAGAAGTCAGGTGTAAGTCTGATAGGTTTACCTTTGTAAGTAACTTGGCCTTTTTCCTTTGCGGCTCTTAATATTCTTTCTTTATTCTGTATGTTTTGTGTTTTGATTATTATATGGCGAGGGGATGTTTTTTTTTTTTTTGATCCAGCCTATTCGGTGTTCTGTATGCTTCTTGAACCTTCATAGGTACATCTTTCTTTAGGTTGGGAAAGTTTTCTTCTATAATTTTATTAAATATATTTTCTGGGCCGTTGAGTTGCACCTCTTCTCCTTCTTCTACTCCAATTATTCTTAGGTTTGGTCTTTTTATTGTGTCCCATATTTCCTGAATGTTTTGTGATGAGAATTTGTTGGTTTTGCTGTTTTCTTTGATCAGTGTGTTTATTTTCTCTATGGTATCTTCAGTATCTGATATTCTTTCTTCTATCTCTTGTATTCTGTTGGTAGTACTTGTCTCTGTAGTTCCTGTTCGTTTACCCAGATTTTCCATCTCCAATCTTCCCTCGGTTTGTGTTTTCTTCATTACTTCCATTTCATTCTTCAAGTCTTGAACTGCTTCCCGTACCTGTCTGATTGCTTTTTCATGTTTCTCTTGATTTTCTTGGGTATCTTTAAGCGATTTATTCATTTCCTCTACCTTTTTGTTTGTAATCTCTAATTGTTTATGGCAGTTTTTCACCTCCTGCTTAAGGTCTTCTATTATTTTCATATAATTCACTTTTGAGTCGATTTCTTCTAATTCTTCTGGAGTAGGGTGTACAATTCTTCTTATTTCGGGATCCCTTGATTCTGGTGAAGTCATGTTGCCTTTCAGGTTGTTGGAGGAAGTCTTGCATTGGCGCCTTCCCATCTCCTCCTTCAAATGGAGCCAGGAGAGGCCTGGTGTCTTGGTCCAGACTTTGCTGTGAATGAGTCTCTGGGTGTATCTTTTCAGTGTAGAAGCAGGGACCGTCCCGTTGAGCTGGAACTCCCCAGCACCCAAACATGGACTACCGTCCAGATGGAACTCCTCAGGACCGCTCTGGGTTGGTTGTGGATGCAAGCCTGATGTCTCTCCTGGTGCGGGGTTCGGATCTCCTTGCTGCTTGGGTGACTTGTAATCAAAGGACCTACCTAGCTCGCTGCAGGCAGGCTAGCGGGGACAAAGGAGCTAGCACCCTCCCGTTTGCCCTGCCGATTCGGATTTGGTCCTAGAGCCCAAACAGGCTGGGCTGGGAGATGTTATGTGGTCAAAGAGGGAAGGGAGTCAGACGAAGGGGGGGGTAGGGTTGTGGATGCAAGCTGAATGGGATAGAAAGAGAGAGGAAGTATCGGGCAGAGTAGCCCCTGAGGATGACCAGGAAGTGTATAGGAGGGGTGTCTGAGTTCCCTGTCCCGGGCTACTGCCGCGGTCAGAAACTCACTCACCCCAGTGATGTCTCTCCTGGTGCCTGGACCGGAACTCCTTGCTGCTTGCCGTATCTCGTAAACAAAGGACCTACCTAGCTCGCTGCAGGCAGGCTAGTGGGGACAAAGGAGCTAGCACCCTCCGTTTGCCCTGCCGATTCGGATTCGGTCCTAGAGCCCGAACAGGCTGGGCTGGGAGATGTTATGTGGTCAAAGAGGGAAGGGAGTCAGATGGAGGGGGCGGGGAGGGTTGTGGATGCAAGCTGGGTGGGATAGGAAGAGAGAGGAAGTATCGGGCAGAGTAGCCCCTGAGGATGACCAGGAAGTGTAGGAGGGGTGTCTGAGTTCCCTGTCCGGGCTGCTGCTGCGGTCAGAAGCTCACTCACCCCAGTGATCTTGTTTTTATTTTTTTGTGGTAAATCTGAAAAGACAAGATACAAGATTACTAAGTATTAACTAGGTTGGAAAAAGTGACTCACCTAAGCAAGAAAAAAAATAAGAAATGCATTTGAGGAAGTTAATAGGAAAATGAACATATATAAGTGAGCAAATTATCTTAGGGGAATAATACTAGTGGTAGCGGAGTGAAAAATAAAGGTTTGCACAAATTTGATCAATGACAAAATAACCTTTTTAAGATCAAAAAGAAGATAATTATTAAAAAGGGATCTACTTTCAAGAGTGACAATGAACCACTTGAGTAAGTGTATTCTGGGGCCTCTGCTTGCAGAGTTATTTGTTACTTGTTACTAGGCTCACAGAGTTACTTGTTACTTGTTACAGTTGTTGAGGTCCTCTGTTTTATAATAATTTATATGTTCTCATTTCTTACTATATGTGCCCCTTCCCATGTTGTATCTTATTTTTCTCATGTGCATTGCCAATTAAGAAAAGATATAAGATGGTAAATAGGGGAGTCTCCATTAAAGTTCACTTGAAGTACATATTTTACTTTGTGATATATGAACCCCTAAATAGTTTAGATTGGCTTGACCTTTCTCTTCTTTTTACAGGATAAATTGTGAATATAAATTATAAACATTAACTGTCTAAGTTTGATTACTATTAGGCGATAAAATACTGAAAGCACTATTGTCTAAAGAGAGATGCACAGGTAGCTGGACGCAGGTGGGGCTTGGAGGGGGTTCGGGAAGTGGTCTGATGCATTTAAAGAGACGTATGGGAGTGTTTAGAGCATAAAGATGAGGAAACCAATCTGCCAAGGAAATTATTAGAAGACAGGGTTGTGCATAACACAAATTGTACAGAGTCTCTGGTTACTAATGTGTTCTCTGAGTGCGGCTGCTTAGGAGTATCTATTAAAATTATGCATATTTAAGTGAGTTGGGACTCCAATTTCGCTAGTTTCTTGTAGAGCTCTGGAAATAACACTGAAAGATGGAATGTTCACCAGGACATGAATGGAATTCTCTTAAATGTGATAACTTCAAAAGCCTCAGTATGGAAGAACAGAGGGGATCCCCACTCTCATGCCATTTCGTGGATTGTAATTTTTATAGGACTGATTAGGCTAGGATGAGTTGGTAAATTTTCAACAGGAGATATGGAGTAATTATGACATATTACAGACTTTGAATAACAGATGTTTGTTCCATAAAATGAAAAGTAAAACAAAGCTCAACTGGCTTTTGATTCACTGGTATAGGACTTAAAATGTTGGGTTAGAATCCTTGTTTCCATCCATAGCTGTCTAGGTAACCCAGAAAGAACCAGGTAACATGTTTGGGCTTTAGCTGTTGTGTCTCACTATTGGACTACTCATTTTGACATCTGAAGGGCTGTTAGAGAATAAAATGAATTATTTTTCAAACTGTCTTGAAAAAAGCTAAGTGTTGTACAAATATGAGTTATCAAACCTCAACCAAAAAAGTTGAAGCGGATGAAGGAGGCAGAGATGAGTACTGAATTTTTATGAGAACACTTTGAAATTTATACAACCAAAATTAAAAGTCAAAATTATTACAGAATATTCTCCCAGTAGAAACTCTAGAATGATTCTAAGTAAATTTTTCCAATCAGTCCAACAAAGAAACCTTGAAGAAACATTTTACATGCAAACCTCAACAAGAAAGAAGGATGAAATTTAGTATTCCAAGGGAATTCTGTGATGAAACAAAGATAACCATAGACTGGTAGGCACGTGTGCAACAAATCATCAGGTAGACATGTGATGAGCTTGACTTTCTTCACTTAAGGCCAAAATCAAAGTACAAACGAAGTAAAAATAAGACTATAACCCTGACATATGAGCATGAAAAGGAGCATATGTCAAGGAAAATCATACCAAAACCATCATTGCAGGAGCCAAATAAAACAGTGGGAAAAGGGCAATAGTAAGATAATTTTTTAGAAAGATTTCTTTTTCAAAAAAATCAAAAAGTGCAAAAAACGTGTTTTCACAGGCAAAATAACCCATGCAAGCACTGAGACAGTGGCAATATTTTTTTTCTAGAATAGAGAATACTTCCTTTCTTTGCTCTTTCTCATGTGATTCAATATCCTGAAACATCTAAAGACTTGTTTGATATTCAGCAGGGCTCCACTATTAATTTTCAGCCACAGAACCTTCACCAAAGATCTTTGTCCATCATTATGAAAATGTTTTCTAGGCCAAACACTGGCTTCAAAGGCACTGTCAAAATATTGTTACAAGGCATGTAGTCTGTTAGAAATATTCCCTAATATAAGCATTTTAAGCTTTATTATTTTAGAACACATATCTTATAGAAAAAAATCTGCTTCAAAAAATGTGGATCTAAAACTTCATATAGCAGTAACACATAGACATAGCATGATTTTGTGGAAATTTTTTTCTACTAATTTGTAAAACAAATTCCAGAAAAAGTATGGAATACTCTTAAGGGAAAGTTTTAATATAAATAGTTTCTGGGATGAATGGGTGTGTAGATAGATGATTTAAAACATCCTGGGATACATGGCAGGGTGAGTAAATGTTTGGATTGATAGATGAAAGAATGGATAAATTGGTTGGTTGAATCAATAGCTAGGTGCATGAATCTATATGTAAATTATATCTTATATTATAATAATATCATATAACTATTTGCTTTTGGGTATGATTGAAGAAGTGCTGTGGAGAGAAAAAGTTAACATGGTAGCTTGTTTTGTTCTACAGGATGACCTGTCTTACCTCCTGTACATTTTTCCTTTTGTATAAAGTGGGATTTGTTGGAATAGTATTAGAAGATCCCTGGAGAGCTCGACAGACCCCGGTTCAGAATGTTCCTTGAAGTTCAGTGCCAGAGCTCTTGTTGGGTGTCATCACAAATACCCTCAGTGCCTAAGGACTGCTTGACCAGCCTAGTGTTCTCAGTGACTCTGTGCACATTTATTTCTCTCCAGCACCAGAACATGAAAGAGGACTAGTTTATTAGAGTGAAATATTCCTTCACTTCAAATGAAGACCAATAGCAAATAACATAAAATAAAAACAAATGCATTTGGTATTACCCAAAATGCCCTGTCCCTACAAAGTGAAAAGAATACCAAGGAAGATCCAGGTATTTGTAGATATCCTGGCATAGGGGGTTATGCAGATTATGTGAAAGTTCATTTATTCTTTCTGCTCCCACATACAAGTATACTTTCCTGCAGAGACAATAAAACTATAGAAAAATATTTCAGATATTGAAATAAAGAAATATATATAATAGTATGACTAAAAATTGAACTCATATAGGAATATATGTTCAACATATTTATTTCTCCAAAACTTTGTGACTCAATATATGGAAATTTATACCAGCATGCTCATTTCCACAATCTAGTGCCATAATTATATAATTAGTCTTTAGTGTCATTGAAATTTTATGAGGATGTTGGCAATGCAAAGAAATTCCTTCAAAGCCAGTTTTCGAAATATCCAACCAAGTCATAGAGGTAGTTAACTATGTAGAGAGGTGGAATGTTTTGGATCCATTGCCAAATCATCTTGGACTACTTCTAGCCTCATTAACAGTCATTCACTGTTCTCACCTCTGAGTTTGACCTAACATGTTTGTGAAAATGATATGATATCTTTGGGGTATATTAACAGACCGCTACCTTCCAAGATCCAAAACCTAAAACATCTTATCAAATAGTATCTCAAACTTACAGTAGATGTTTCCCCACTTTTCTATAAACTGACTGATAACCCCATCAGTGCATGAAAAATAGATTGTGATTAGAGCTTTCTGTTATGTTGTAAATAAAATAACTTCATGAAACATTGAAATATGATGTTCAAACTAAGCCAAGTCTGTTTCCAAGCCACGCCTACTTACATCTCACTCTAGAATAAACCCTCTTGTAATCCATTGGGAATAAGAGCTGTGAGGTGTGTGGAGACTATGCAATTTTAAATCTGGTTTTAAGCTTCTGACATGTATAGCATGTAAATTTTGATTTTCTAGGTTGTAGTACATATAGCCATTGAGTTAATGTGCAACATATGGCAAGGAAAAATGGAAGACTATGGAATCCTTAATGACCAGTTATTGACTATATGATTTTCTGATCATTAATTCTTCTGAACATCATCCTTTTTACTCTATGAAATAGTAGCCAATAATATCTGTCCCTGAGATGTTTGGTCAGCAGCAATTAATGTCTCTATTAAAGTGCCTGGAAGACATTGTATAAAGCCTCAGATTTCAAGTGTTTGCCAGTTTTTCATGACACATTTTTTATGGCTATTCCAGAACACAAGCACAAAGCAGAAATTGATTTGTCCCATGCAAGGAACAATATGCTGAGACTCTTGAACAGAAAAAAAGATTCTGTAAGTGTAGAAGCCAGAAAAAAAATACGAGGATCCAAGAGCTACATAGTGTATTACTTTAGAGGAACAGATAAAGGTGTTTAGCTTAATTAACTCTTCATGAAATGGAAAACCACCAGAGAATTTTAAACACAGCAAGAATCTAATCTAACACACATTTAACAAGGCTTCTCTGGCTTCTATATGCAAATTAAATTCTTAGCTTAGCAAGTTAAGAAGCTTATGAAGTTGTCCAAAAACTAGAGAAGAAGCTACAGGGGATAGGATGTACAAGCTGGAAGACAGGACATGGAGGAGAAGAAAGAGGAAGAAGTATCAACAAAAACAAATTATATTTTCAATAGTAGAGGAACCTAATACATTGACTAAATCTGTCCATACATTAGATGTATTTGATTTTCAAGAACAAACACACAGGATTAATATATCATACGGGATAACTGAAAAACAATTTTGAAATGCTGGATTCCCATGGACTGAGATGGAGGGATCTGAAAGTTTTATTATGAAGCAGAAAACAAAAAGTTTTTTGGAGAATATCTTTCTTCAAAAGATATTTATAATTAGAACACACACACCAAGAATGAGAGAGAGAAAGAGACAGAGACAGAGAGAAAGAAACTTCACTAACTCTTTTGAGATCTCCACTACAATGCCAACTGTTTTTGTTTACTATAATTTGGAGTTTGGTGTTTCCTCAATGCTGCCAGACATGAACTTCAAACTTTGACTAAAGTGAAGCCCCCCACACCTTCCAAGAGTTCAGAGAACACCTCTCAGAACATGCACATTGATCTTTCACAGTCTAGGCAACAAGTCTTGCAAACTACTTCTATCCCACAACAGTCCCTTGTCCATTCTCGGGTCACATTGGCTTATTTCATCAAATCAATGACTTTGGTTATTATTTTTTTCTTGATAGAGAGAAAAACAGATTCTCTGCTGAGATATCCCAAAGAGGGCTTTGCTGTGATGTCCACTGGGGCTTGCAGGTAAGACCCTGAGCCCTGCTTCTGCAAAGCCACACAGTTACTGCCACTATGGTTGCCACCAGCAGGGCCTTTCCATGTAAGTGAATAATGCACTGCTTCCTGGGAAGCCACAGGACTAAAGGAGCTCTGTGGCCGCCTACTGACTCTGAAGTCTTTGCCTTTCAACTCCATAAATATTAAGCTAAAGTCAGTAAATAAATACTAGCCTGTGATAGATTTAACCATTTGATGATTTTAATTATTTAAACTATTACATACATTGGTTGGCATCTGCCAAGGAAGAGTATCAAGAAACACCACCTTAAAAAAAAAGCTTGATGTATTTACTGGGGGCTGTGGACCATGCTTATGTTCCCAGTGGCTGGGAGGTGTGAGAATAACAACTTGAAAAACAAACAAACAAACAAAACCATATACAAAATTATCAGTTCTTCTGTATGGTCTTATACTTAATTTACTTCTAGTAGTTCTTATGATTGATATCACAAAGTCTTTATACTTAATGGTCATCTGACTGATATTGTGGAGAAATTTACTGATTATCGTGCATCCCCATAACTGCAAAGTCATGGAAAATGTTAGAAAATTAGGTCATCAGAATTTGTCTCCATGTTTAACATTTAAAGAGAAAACTTTAACCTAAATATTTTGAGATAAGATAAATTATCCAATTACTCCTAGTCAAATTAGGCAATTTTACAACATCTGTCATTTGTTTATGTTTTGCATATCACACTGTGAAAGTGCTGAGCATTAAACAGTAGCCTCATACAGTGAAAAGACCAACAATGAAACTAGATTTTAAAAAAAAAAACTAAAAGATGTATAATTTTACCAGACGAAAGCACAAATAGCTCAGGGAAAACGAAAGTGATATCTTCTCATTGACTACTTACTTTTCATGCCTGAGTAAGTGAGGAGACGAGAGACTTAATATAAAGAATCCTGTTGTGCAACTGAAAGTTAATGACATTTACAAAGAAGACATCAATGTGATTGAAATTGGAAGGAATAAAAGTGATATTTTAAGGGGAAAAAGACTAATAAAATTCGAGCTGCCTAAAGCAGAGCTATTATTTTCTGTTCACGTAAAAACAGAACCAGGATGCAAAGGGTAAGCTAAAAAGGTTGTCACATTAGTGTCTCTGTGTAGCCTTTTTCTTCCCACAGTAACTCTGTAAGGGTAATTAGGAACTTGAAGGATGATCTTTAAGGCAAAGATGACATCATCTTTTTGCAATATTAAAGCTGTGCCTGTGGCCAAGTCCTTTAATAACAACTCATCTTTCTTTTTAAATTGTCAACAAGAATCAAAGCTATGAAGTAAAACCAAAAATAGAAATAATGTTTTTTTAGCATTCAATTATCCACTGCTTGTCCAATCTCACATACAGCATTAAAAATCTTATCCATTTTTAACTGAACATCATTAAGTATGAATACTGGATGACTCCCAGAATTAACATATAACATTTCAGATTGAAAGACCGTATATATGTGGTTAAACAATGAGTCAGAAAGCAGTCAATTTCTTTTAATTTATTTATTTTTCCATTCAAAAATTTACACTTCCTCCCTTCTTCTCATTCCCTTCAGGCTCCTCAACTCACCCTCCGCCCTCCCCCCCTCTGCTTGAGAGAGGGCAGGTAACCCTGCCCTGTGGGAGGTCCAAGGCCCTCCCCCCACCCTTCATCCAGGCCTAGGAAACTGTGCATCCAAATAGACTAGGGTCCCAAAAAGCCAGTACATGCAGAAAAACAAGACCCAGTGCCCTTAACAATGGCTTCTCAGTCAGCTCCCATTGTCAACATATGGCTTACTATATATTTCTCTAATTTGGTAGATAGGATATATCCAAATTATTTTTAAGTTAATGTAGAAGAAAAATACATTTTTGTTTGTTAGTGACTTTATCAATGTATAAATGAAAAACAATACACATTATATATATGGATATATAAGTAGCTATATAGTATATATAAAAGGATATATAATTGTTTTATGTATAAATACATAAAATGTATATTTTTGTAAAAGTTCTTTTCTAAAGTCTTTACAGTCTCCCACATATTAATTTACACAGATGATTGAAGCTGAAAATAAATATAATTTACTGCTTTCCAAACAAAGATTCTTCAGGTTGAGCTAAAGGTTAAATGAAATATTAAATGATGGCTCAGATTGTATTCACAACAAACTATTTTTCCATTTAATTTGTGTCTGCTTTCCACACTTAGCTTCATTCTCAGTCTTGAATTTCTTATTATGTCTTACTAAATAAAGTTGTAACTGATTCATGGATCCTGGGTGGGATGAAACAGCATTTGAACCACGTAGAATAACTAAGGAACATAGCCACAACGAGAGAATTTTCACTTCAATAAATTCCTCATTGATCTTGGGAGGTGATTGTCTACAGGTGGCAGCTTCAGGTTAAAATCTGAGAAACAAACACTGCAGGGAGGGTATTAATCATTATGGAACTAAGTCATTGGAAGGATAAAATGCCCAAAAAGTTGTCAAATTAAAGATTGGGGTGAATGCAGTAGAATGTATGTGGGGCTGCTGGAATAACTCTCATACCTTATTGTTGCAATTGAAGTTACCTTATTCAATTTAAAGAACAATAATGCAGCAAGCTCCATCACAGAATCATATCAGCACTGTGTATATCAGGAATAAACCTGTATATATACTGCAGTAACCTACAAACCTGCAACACAGGATTGCTCTCTTAAAGACAGTGGGTCAGGCAGCAAATAACCTCAGATGGACTGTAGCAGTAAATGTCTAAAAATACCCACTGCCTATTTGCAGTTGGGCTAAAAATAGAGGATAAAATACGTGTAGTCAGGACTTACAATTACTTTTAGTTTTGCATGTATATAGTTGTATATGAGGATATGTACACATGTGTGTGTGTGCAAATGTTTGTGGAATCATAAAGAGGAGACACCAAAATTCCTGGAGCTGGAGTTATATGGTTTGTGAGCAGTTCTACAAGGTTGATGGAAACATAATTTTAGACCTGTTCTATCTCTCCAGTCCTTTATCAGGAAGCAGAAAAAGTACTTTTTAATTATGAAGTAGAGTATTTGCTTTTATGTTAAGAAAATTGGACAAGCCTTCTTCTGAGGAGTGCATAGGGGGTGGATTGGGTGCAAGGTAGGGGGAGTGGGAGGTGAAAAGCAAGAGGTAACTGGGTTTGGTATGTAAAATGAGAAAAGATTGCTTTTAAAAAACAAATAAGTAAACATAAAAATGCAATAAAAATATTCTTTTAAAAATTTTAGAGAAAAATCGGAAGGATGATGTCAATCATTTTTAAAGCTTATTTTGTTAAAAGCACTAAGAGGTGTATTGCTTTAGGAAAACCTTTTGCGGATAATATAGTTTTAAACAAACTAAAATATTTTAAAGTTTCAGTAAATATTTCTCTTTTTAAATATATCTGAATGTTTTGACAGAACTAAAACATTCTGAGAGAAACTATGATATGCATAACAATCATTTAAAATCATTAGTAGAATATTGTAATAGCTGTGGGACACAACCAATTACCAACCACAAATTAAACTACTAAGTGGATTTTGTTAGCGATACATTTCTTGAAGGTTTGTTCGTTGTAGCAATCTATTATATTTTGACTTCCCATAATATAAAGTCTATTTTTCAAACTCATGCAAGGTACTTACTGATTTATCTCCAAAGTTATAAGGAAATTACTTGCTATATTTTAACCTTAATTCAGAAATTAGTAAAAGAAAGACATTAACATCAAAGAAATAGAATTTGTGGGTAGTTAATAAATTATCAATTGGTTATGATTGCATAATGTGTTCTCAGAATCTCACAGTAGATGTAGGAGGATTGGGAGTTCAAATTCATTTTCAACTACACAGTGGGTTTAGGGCCAGTTTGGGCTACATGAGACCATGTACTCATTAGATGAGAGAGAGAGAGAGAGAGAGAGAGAGAGAGAGAGAGAGAGAGAGAAGAGAGAGAGATGATGAATATGAAAACAAGGATTAAAACCAACTTAGCAACTTTCAGGTTGGTATAGTTGCATAAACCTTGACAAATATCATTTTTGAATGTGCTATTTAATGCTCTGAATTCCAATTTAAAATAATATATCATAAGGATAGTGAATCTTGATTACAAGTCTTCAGAATTGTCAACAGTCTTTTGAGTTTTTTCATCCAAGTAATACAGAAACCAATGACAGAGAGGTAAGTCTTACAAAAGGTCTGTTTCTTTTAGAAACACAGCCTGTTATATTATATTGTATTGTATTAAATTATATTATATATTATATAGCATCACTCTGGAAAGCTATAAATTCTGAAATTTGTAATTATAAGTGATTTGCAAAACTCAGTCTTTCTAATAACTTCTAAAGCATATTGACTATAAACACATTTTCTTCTTATTTTACTTACCTGAAAATGTTTATTTGAGATCATTCAATATTTAACTACTAATTTTTTAACTAAATTTCCATAGGGAAAACAAAATATGACTCAAAGGACCTAATTAGATCCAAGCTCTTTCAATAACTTCACATGCCTATGTAAAGAAAGCCTAATTTCCCTAGGGCCAAACTTACATATAATAGAACAGATTTTGGTGCATTCATCAACGTGAAATTCTCAATTTACAACTCTGTTACTCTACGCTGGTGGTTGAACAGTTAGGAGCACACGCTGTTCTTGCACAGGACCTAAGTTTGCTTCACAGCAAGTGTCAGGAGGCTCACAGCTGCTTGTCACTCCAGCTCTAGGGCATCTGGTTCCCTTTCAGAATTCCACCAGCACCTGTGTTCACATATGCAATATCAACCCTCACACAAATAATTATAAATAAGTCAATCTTTAAAATACTGTTATATAAAAATATAGAAATAAGGTGTAGTATAATAAGCTTTCAGGAAAGCAGCCCAGAACCTCTTCTCCAATCAAGGTTGATGGTAAATATAAAACCATAAGGAAAGCAAAAGTTCAGGAAGTAGGTAACTAAAATTTTCAAAGAAATAAAAATAGCAAGTGAGATAAATGGACACACAGGTTAGAGAGAGACACAAATAGATAGATACACTATAACTTGCTGAGATCAAAATGTGCCAAGTAGTGCACATTTTGTAATTTGTATTGTTGCTGAAGACTCGATTTTCCTTTTGATCCAAGTTTTTATTCTATAAGTTAGTGACAGTTCCTCACCTCAAGTAGGTTTAGAAATGAAAGCCTGTATGCAAACCAACTAGTCCGATTCTGAACCACATATTTTTATTGCTTTCAAATCCATCAGCTCCCTTTCTATGTTTTAGAATTTTTTAAACCAAAATTAACGAATAAATTGTCACTCAAGGAAAATATTTAAAGGCTAATTAATGTTCATTGCAATATATTTCTGAGCAACCAATTAAATGCTGCATAAAATCAAGCAGAGAGTGCTGAGCTCTTGGAACTCAGCATCCTCTCCCCTGGACAGCAGCCACAGCTGGTATCCGCAGTGAAATCCCCAGTTCCTGAGCAATTAGATTACATAAATTATCTATGCACGTGCCAGAGAGTCTGTAAAATGTGTGTTTTAATGAGGCATATAAGGCGTGCACACTATCATAGTGAGCATTAGCAGGGTAATTCATATTTAAACACCGTGCTTTTGATTTTTTAATCAGGAAAGCTCTTGTCTTTAGCTTCATATAGTCATTTTTCTGCCTGTCTCTGCTTGCTGAGAATTTTCATGATCTCTTCCATGAGCTGTTAAAGTAAAACCTCATTTCATTTAGTGTTTTTTTTTTTTTTTCATCTGTGGTCTCATTACCACCTGTATCACAATGATTCAGTGTTCTTGTTGATAATGCTGCTCTGTCAACCTCAAGGAGACACTAAATGTTATTCTCAGGGAGGAGAGTTTAAAAAAAAATAAATATTTTTAAACAAACCCCTGATGTGTGTTCTATGTAGAATCAGGATTCTTTCAATATGCTACAATGAGAGAGACAATGAACCAATAATTCTAAGACCTTTGCATGTCTGAGCAAGGTGATTGTTTAAATGTGAGCAGGGTGAGTCATGTGGCCAAACCAAGCAGCACTTCTTAGACATGAAAAATTAAATGCCCACAGTGGACAACTAGAGGCCATACATGTGTGACTGTCAATTTGAGTGTATTTTTCATTTAGAAGGAAGTCTGGGTGAAATAGAAGTTTGTTTTGCATGGAAGTGTTTAATTGTCCCAGTCGGTGAATATATTCTACATAAGCATTTGAGATTGTTCCACACTAATGAAAGATGAGGGAGTCAGGGAGCAATGTTTATCCTCACACTGTCCATTGTGTGTTCTGCGTTCACTTGAATATCCCACACACTCATCGGAAGCAAGAGGGGAAAAACTGTCTTTTAAAATCAACATCACATCTTTTAGAATGATGTTGTGGGAGAAATGGAGGGGTGAAGAGAAAAGGGAAAAGGTTGTTTTAGAAGCTGAAGGCACTTTAAAACACCATTGTTTTTGGTGTGGATCACTTGATACTGGATAACCAACAGGTGTGACCTTTTACGGGAAAGACTTTTTACTGCCCTCAGCATCCCTACAGTTCTTTGTAAAGGGATAAACAATGGGATTGGTAGTATACACACCATGAAATCCTTGGGCATATTTTAAACTTTAAAATTGCTTTGTTTGTATAGATCATTAGTACATATATCTTAGGGCTAAGTTTTATTAAGAGCTAATTACTTTCTCCTGACTCCGCTGGGAAAGACCCTCTCTCTTACGCACACACATACACAGACATTCACACATGCAAGCACACACTCACACACTTATACATTGTACTCTGAAAAGTATATAATGCATGATTGCATAGTGGCAAGGGTGATGACTCAGATGCCAGAAAGGAGCCTAGTGATAGTGACTAGTTCTTAGGAAGAATATAATGAAGCCTAGTGGCCCCAGCAGGGCTCTGCAGAAGTGGTCTCTCCTACTGGTGATGCTTTGCTGTTGTTATTTTGTGAAGAACATAGTAGAGTTTCTGCAATATTAACATTACATCTTGGCCATTTAGAGACCAACATGAATTCAGAAAAAAAAAATCAGAAATAGAAAAGCCAAGCTATCCAAATGGGAAGTCCAAGGAAACAAGTATGGGTGAATATCTCTGGGCTTGTGATGACCAGAGAGATTTATAAAATGTCTAACTAGGAAATTTTAAATTTGCAATTAACCAAGAATTTCTTGGAACATATGTTAACAATTACATTTGTAACCTTACTAAGACCCAGAAATTTTTTATCAATGCATTTGCTTGCCAAATTAAACTAATAAACCATTTCTTTAATTTCTCACCTTCTTTATAATAACTGTGTAAAGAAGGTACTTTCCAAACATGTGAAGTGATTTGAGGGTTGAGGCATTACTTCTCTGAGCATGATGCTTCAACTCACTCAGACTTAGAATGCATACACACTAAAATGCATCAAAAATAGATGTGTATTAGGAATCTGTAAAAAAAAGTGACTTAAACTTGTAAAATATACATGTACATCCACTACATTTCCATTAGTGTATAAAAGTGAGAGTTGAAGGCTGTTCAGCTTTAAGGAGTCTCAAGCCAAAAGATTCCTCCTTATTGAATACTCATCATTATTGCAATAGATTATATCCTAAGATACTTTTATCAAGCCGATTTCTAAATGTAGAACCTTAGGTTGTGCTGAAGAAAGAAAAGAAGAAGCAAGACCGATGTGGGATTCCCCTCTCTAAGCAGTGAATACCATTGGTTAATAAAGAAACTGTTTTGGACCTGCACAGGGAATAGATGTAGGCCAGGAAAACTAAACTGAGTGCTGGGAGGAAGAAGGCAGAGTCAGAGAGAAACCATGAAGCTGCTGCTGGAGACAGATGTGCTGAAACTTTACTGGTAGGCCATGACCTCCTGGTGATGCACAGATTAATTGAGATGGGTTAAGTTAAGATATAAAAGTTAGTCAATAAGAAGCTAAAGTTAATGGGCCAAGTTTCTGTGTGATTATTTTGGGGCTGAGCTGATGAGCAGCCAGCAACCAACAAGTGGCCTCCTCCAACATAAGACTTGGGCCAATAACATCTAGGAGCACAAACTATGAAATAATTTAACCTCAGCTGCAGCAGAATCATAACTCAGAGTCATATTAAATAATTTGACATAAAACATCTGAATAATCAGTTCATGTTCAACTTTTAATAAAATCTCCAGCATAATCTACATAAATACCCAATGTATACATGTTATTTCCAGAATTCACAACAATAGGACATATATTTATATATGTGATGCCCACTTTATTATTCCTCAAGAGCTGTTATATAGCAAACAAGAAGAGGGCTGGTAGGTAGGATGCTAGAATTCTGGTCTGGAGATATCCCTAGCTGATGAGAAAATACTGAGGTCTGTGATTGTTAACTAACAAAGGAAATGCTAATTGCTTCTAAATCTGGGGCTTGCAAGTCTCACTAGGTTTATTTCCTAGGTCCAGAACTTGCCCTGCAAAGGTGGATATTTTACTTGACTTGATAATTTAAGATAAACAAAATACAGGTCTCAAAATACAGGTCTTTGCTTCTGGCACAGAAGTTTTAGAGTACTAAAGTTCCTTAAAAAAAAAAAAAAAAAAAAAAAAAAAACAGGTGAGAGCTTTAAACCCACATCCACACTTCTGACAATGCTGCAAATAGGGCCAAATAATCAATCCATTTGCCAGCAGAGACATCTGTGAGCAACATATCTGATCATTCCCTATGCAGGCAAAATAACACTGCCACAAGCGCCACCCACCAGTACTTCAGTGCCATGTTTAACAACTCAGTAACAGATAAGAGGGGGGTGACCCAAAATCTTTTATTAAGAAAATTCAAGGTAAAAGAATGAGAATATTGTTCTAAATTGAAATATATGTCTGTGTTCTTTGTAAACATTATCAACGAGATATCTCAGTGAGAGAAAAGCAAAAGAATCCAATGATTATTTATTCATTAATTAAGGCCAATTTCCACACTCCAACCCAGCCACTCTCTGTTCCTTTTCCCATTGGATGGCTATGAGAATCATGTATGGACTCCACAGCATCATTGAACATCTCCTTTCCCTGGGGAAAATGGCTCTGTGGAAGTGCTCCACAGCAAAAGAAACACAGCCTGTTCTCACTATTTTGCTTGTTTTCTGAAGTGTATAGATTTTAACTCTCTATTTTACTACCAAACCCACTACCCATGGGTTTGGAGAGCATCTCTGCCTTCACATTCTGCAGAAAACTGTGTCTCACCAACAAACGAACTCTTTAGCAAATGAAATGAGTCAATGGCCAACATGCATGAAATTTGTTGTGTCACACTTGCAATCTATCATCTAAAGCAGTTGACCTGGTGTGATGTCAGAATGAACTTCTGAATGAACTTTGTATCTCACCAGCTAAGGAAGCCCATTGTACACCAAGAATAGATTTTCTAGGATGTAGTATATGCATGCATTCAGCAACAACTGTGCGATGCTATTCCTCACATGGTCAATATCTATGGATTTAGGTATTTCAGGATATAAACACAATAAAAATGGTCTTTCCCTCTATTTAAACTAGAAAACACTTCACTTAATGGTGTGTGCTGATCAAGAAACTTTAGTTCCCAAGGGAATAATGCCTTCATCAAGAAACCCAGCAAGAGCTGTGATAATCTATATGTCAAGATGAGTATCTGGACCTCATTGGTGATAAACCAATAGACAAGAGAAGATTGTTAAAGTTATCTGCAGTTATTAAAGAGTACCCTGTCTGAGGTTAGTTAGAAACTCTGAAATAAATGGAAATTCAGTTGCTGTTACATAGTAAATAGTAAAACTGGCATGGATTCCCTTTGTACAGTATTTAGAATGTTATACCATGATAAAAATTAATGGAAAGTTATAATATAAACATACAGGTACACTGTAGTTTGACCCAAAATCTTTATTCATGAATATTCAAGTCATACACCAAACAGAGCCAACATACAGGTACACTGTAGTTTGACCCAAAATCTTTATTCATGAATATTCAAGTCATACACCAAACAGAGCCACAAATGCTGGCTATGTGCTAAAATAAATTTGAATAGATTTTGAAGATATATGTGTATTATATGTAAGTATATGCCTTAGATGGTAAAGGCAGTCTTCACAAAGATAATGACCTGAATCTGGTCCCCAGGGCTCACAATTTGTCTTTTGATCTTCACATGTTCACCCCATTATACAAACAGATATTAAAAGAGAAACGTAAAATAAAATACATACTTACATGTTTCTAATGACCAATTTTTTTTAACCTTTCATATATCCTACTCTATTAAAGATTTCTCTCATTCCTAATCTATGCCATGTTTTCTATGCTGTTCAATATATAGAGAGCTAATTCCTTTGTTAGGGATGCAAGTACAGACAGACAAAGAACATATAGGCATAACAGACATCAGGCAACAGAGAGGCTACAGTCTAGTAACCACAGAGTATAGATGGAAGACATGATGACAGAAATAGAGAATTCAGAATTTAACATTGCTCCTGATCAAACTACTCCACTAGAAAGTGCTTTTCTTTCTTAATTTCACAGCAATACAGTATGGTGCCCTTTAAGGTTATGTTTGTTTGTGTGTGTTTTAAATAATTAATTAATGTTTGTTTGTGTGTGTTTTAATTAATTAATTTTTAAAAAAAACACAATCTTTTCTCATTTTATATACAAATCCCAGTTTCCCACTCCCTCTGCTCCTCCTCCTGATCCCTCATTTTCCACTGACCCCACCCACATCTACTCCTCAGAGAGGATAAGGCTTTGCACAGGGAAGTCAACAAAGTCTAACACACCATTTTGAGGCAGGACCAAGGCCCTCCACACTATACCTAGGCTGAGCAAGCTAATTATCCCTCCAAAGAGAATGGGCTCCAAAAAGTAAGTACAGGAACTAGGAATAAACCCTGGTCTCACTGCCAGTGTTCCCACAGACTTCCCAGCGATACAACTGTTTGTTCCTATGCAGGTTCCCCGTTGTCAGTTCTGATTCAATGAGTTCCCCTTCGCTCAGGTAAGTTGATTCAGTGGGTAGCCCCAACAAGGTCTTGACCCCTTTGCTCATTTCTCCTTCATCTCTTTAACTAGACTTTGAGAGCTCAAACCAGTGCTAGCTGTGAATCTCTCTGCATCTGCTTCCATCAGTTGCTGGATGAAGGTTCTATGATGACAATCTGATTACATGGGAAGGACAGTTTGTGCACCCTATCCACTATTGCTTAGGGTCTTAGTTGAGGTCATCCTTGTGGATTCCTGGGAATCTTTTTAGTGTCAGATTTCTTACTAGCCCCATAATGGCTTTCTCAGTCAAGATTGCTGTTTTCCCAAGGGATATCTAAATTGTTTCCAGGTTCAGGCAATTACAAATAATGCTGCTAAGTAACGAGCACAGTTGAGCAATGTCAGTGTAGTATGACTGAGCATCCTTTGGGTATATGTCAAGAGAGGTATTGCTGAGTTTTGAGATATTTTGATTTCCAGTTTTCTGAGAAGCTACCATATTGATTTCCAAAGTGGCTGCAAAAGTTTCACTCTCACCAACAATGCAGGAGTGTTCCCCTTACTCTGCATTCTCTCTAGCATAAGCTATCATTGGTGGCTTTGATCTTAGCCATTCTGACTAATGTGAGATGGTATCTCAGTATTGTTTTGATTTGCATTTCCCTGATGTCTAAGGATATTGAGCAATTAGTCCCTTAAGTGTCTTTCAGTCATTTGAGATTCTTCTGTTGATAATTCTCTGTTTAGATCTGCACCCCATTTTTAATTGGTTTATTTGTTATTTGATGTCTAATTTCTTGAGTTCTCTATATATTTTAGAGATCAGTCCTCTGTCTCATGTGGTGGTGGTGAAGATCTTTTCCTATTGTGTAGGCTGCTGTTTTGTCTTATTGACTGTGTCTTGAGGTAATCTTTAATGTATTAACAGACACAGTCCCCGTGTAATGTTTCCAAGTTTTTTTGCCCCTTCTCCTGAGGATCACTATGTGTAGCATATTGTAATTATAATCGTAATCAAACAATTATGTTTGCAAGCAACACAAAATTCAGAGAGGATGAGAATTGTCTTCACTTTCCTTCCTTTAAAGAGAAAAGATGAATAGGTAAGATGTTACCCTAAGAGTATTTCCTTCATGTATGAGATTGAGACATCACAGAATTAACAAAATGTGGAGAAATGTTTAAAAGCTTTGGGGAAAAAAATCCTGATTTTAAAAAAAAGCAACTCATTTATGAATGAGGAAATGAGGAAAGTACTCATCTGCGTGACTCTTCTTACAGATCCTCCACTGTCGTAGAATGAGACCTAGGAACTGCAGAAAAACGGAGACTGGCCCTGTAGCAATCACTGTGTCTGGGCCTTTATCCCAACAAATGCTATAACCTAGGTCTCCTGAGCTGCCCTGAACTCAGCATCTACCTTCTGTGTCTCAGTCTGTAAGAAGGAATAAAGTACTTTGTCGGAGAGAAATGTGTTCATTTCAGAGACATAAACCAATATAGGGAAGGTAGGATAGGAAAGCTGGAGAAAACAGAGTAAGTGATGTGTGGATAATTCTGAGTCACAAACCTTAGAGGAGAAGAGATGGTTTTGACAAAAAGTTAATGAGCATAGTGGGCACCTGAGTTAGAATCACTGTGGGTGGCACAGCTAAGTGAGACAGTTTGAGATGAAAATGCTGTCCATAAGGAAAACCAGCAATATGAGCAGGAGAGAAGACATGTTAAGTTGGTTTTGTTCTATATCAATTAATATTTAATATTCTATATAAATATTTAATAGAGTTCTAGCCATATGCTTGAATTATTTAAAAAAGAAGTGAAATAAATGTGAGGGTTACACATTTCAAAAATGGTAACATAAGCCAGTGAAATGCCAGGCAATCGTGTGATGAAAAGGGCTGCAATCACTGAGTATCATGGAGAAAGAGAGAGGAAGTAGAATAGGAACTAATTATTAATGGCTAACTTGCACAATAAGCCTGCATCCATACCCACACAGAATTTATGAATAATTTGCAAACTAAAGAAGAAACCAATGAGAATGAGTGTTGTGATATTTCTAGGACAATTCAGAGAAATGTTTCAAATTATTTTTATTAGTTGCTGTCTCACTGGTTTTTTAATGTGCACCATAAAGAAAACCATGGCAAGATTATATTCAGTATTTTTGTTTATGTCTCCTGATGATATTACTTGGAAATCTTTGATTAAAACCAGTAATCAAAGGCACCACTAATGGACTAAGTGTTTAGATGATTGTGGGCTTATTATAATAGAGCTATATTTTTAAACTGATAACGTTGTATATATGAAGTCCCCTGAAGAGGCATACAGAAATAATATCTTCAACATTTTAGCATAGTACAATGCATCGTCCATAAGTAAATGTTAAACGTAATACTTTAAAATAGTAAGTATGATGCATTTAGAAAAAGGCATTTTATTTTAACCGTTTTAACTTTAAAATATCTGAAACCTTTACAGAATTTGAGTATAAAACAGTTTCAGTCAATAATGCCCATTCAAAGTGAGAATTACTTGATGAAGGAAATAAATTTAGCAATTTATGCAGAGGCTTTAGGTCTGTGCTGCACTAAGTGGCATTTCTCTTACTGTATTTTAATTCACATTTACTTAAATCCCGAGTAAGATTTAAATCAGAAACTATCTGTCTGTTAAACACAAGTCCTGGGAGTTTTGAGAAACCATTAATCCAAGAATCCTTCCTTGGTGTTCTGGTTTCAGCGAATCTTTACATAACTTTAATCTGCTACTTATTTTCAATCATATTCTGTCAGCAATATGGGAACGACTGAAGTCCCGTGTTATCAGCTTTCTTCATTATGATAAAATAGACTACGATTATTGAGTATTGAGAAGTAGGAAGTAGAATGGGAACTGATTATTAATAACCAGTTTCCAAAATAAGCCTTCCTGCTACCCTCACATGAGATTTATCAATAACTTGTTTCCGTCATGTCAACTTGAAAAACTAAACTACTACAGTTCTTCCAGAACCTTTCCTCAGATGCTCTACAATGAATTCAATGATAGATGTTATTGTTAGAGAGGTTGACTTTTTATTTACATGTCTGTTTTATTTTAAGGCTTTATTTATTTATTTATTTGAGTAGGCATATTTTATTAACTTTTTATCACTGAAATATATTTTCTGGGGGAACAATTGCCATGTGCTGGAGGGAAGTTTTTACTTTGACTCACTATCTCACAGGGTTCAAAACATCATTCTTTCATCCTTTTTGTTCTGGGTGATAAACCTCTTGATCGTATAGCTAGGAAGCAAAGAGCAGGGAACAAAATACATCCTTTCTAGTCCACACTCTGCTTCCTCCAAGTAGATCGTACTTCCTAGTTTCCAAACCCATCATACTCTGGATAAGGCAGTATCTGCCACACAATGAGAGCTGAAGTTATGGACATTATTCATGGACACTCAGATTATCCAGAAAGGCTTGGACCTGTTTTCTGTCTAGTGTAACCTCACTTTCCACACGGTCCAGTTCTCATTTGTGATCCTCATGTGCACCCCAGACACTCATCTGAGCGAGGAAGGCAGGAAGGAACACATATTTAGTTTTTTTCTTTTTCTTTTTTTTTTTAATCCTATCAACGATTCTCACTTGTAAACTTTCAAATCACCTACTATTTCCTTTCTCTGATACCCAGCCAGCCAGCGCACAGTGCGTCTTAGACCGAGACTTAGATTGCCAAATTATAGGTGATCTTGCTCTCCTAGCCCAAGACCAACCCACACAATTTGAGGCCTGCACCAAAAAGGACTATTTTAATATTCTGAAAACTTCCATTGAAATATATACTAAAGAATGCTTTTTAAGAAACCAGACAAAAACCAGGGTGTTTCTGTGACTGTGGTTGTTGTTTCCACCCAGGTGAATGTGGAACGGAGCCAGGTGCTCACATAGTTGGGCATATTTCCACAAGGTTTCCACCTCAGAACTCAGACCAGTTCAGGATTTAACATGCAAAGCTAACCAAGGATTGAGTATTATGGGTATATTATTGACTATATCGAACAAGTGGGAGGACCCAGAGAACATTGCGTATGTGAACTGACCCACCATCTAGGACTGGATGTAACACTTTAAGAAAAGAAAGGTTTTTATTTTTCTAGCTTCATTTATGATTTATCTAGAATCCCTTTAGCCAAATTATATCAAATTTATAAAAATACATATATATATATATATACACTTGTATATTCTTATGCTCTGCAAAGATACTGAAAATTCTGTCAAGAAACTATTCTCCCAATATTTTGGAATACACTAATCTGATTCACATAATGAGTTTCTACACACACCTGCATGCAGGCACACACACACACACACACAAACATATAATGAAGAAAAAAAAGGAAAAGCCACAAAATTAATAACATTATTTAAAGTAGAATCCTTTTATTTAGCACTTTGATAATTATGCATATTCATGCAATTATGCTATTTCAAATAAATGAACAAAACCAATAATATTAGATCAAAGAGCAAGGTCTAGTTTTGAGGACTTTTTTAGTTGTAATTTTACTTTTCAGAATGTTGTGTGTGTGTGTGTTTTGCCTTCATCTATTGCTGTGCTACACCCTCTGTCGGCCTAGTGTCTGTGGAGGAGAAAAAGGTGTGAGATCATCTGTAACTGGAGTAACAGATGGCTGTGAGCCACCTGTGGGTGCTAGGAATTTAACCTCTGTATTCTGGAAGAAGAGCCAGTGTTCTTAAACTTTTGAGTCCTCTCTCTAGCCCTTCTCAGGAGAATATTTTTAAAGTTTAACTTTAAACAATGGATAATTTTAGTTTAATTAGACTTTCTCAAACACGATGTCTTAGTTGCCCTTTTATTGCTGGGCAGCAACACCATGGTTAACATATCTCTTACAAAAGAAGACATTTAACTGGGACCTCCTGATAATTTTAGAGGGTTAGTCTGTGGTCTTCAGGACAGGGAGCGGATATGCATGGCACTGGAGCAGTAGCTGGGAGTTTTATTCCTGATTCCCACCCTGGGCCTATCATGGGCTTCTGAAATCTCGAAGCCCACCCCAGTGGCACGCAAGGCCACACCTATTCCAACAAGGCCACAACTCCTAATCTTTCCTATACAATTCCATAACTGGAGACCAAGCATTCAAATATATGAGCCTATAGGTGCAATCCTCATTCAAACCGCTGTAGTGATTTAATAGTATATATTTAAAATTAATTTATCTGTATATTACGGTTCTGGTAAAATTCCTAGAGTGGCCAATTAGCTGTGTTAGTTTATATTTAGCAACCAGGCATGGTGGTGTGTGCCTGTAATCTCATCGCCTGAGAAATGGCGGAAGGAGACTCAAGTTCTTGACTACAGAGCAAACTAGCTTGAGCTACATGAATCCCTGTCTCTAATCAATGATGGTGATCATAATAACATATTTAAAGAGAAGAAACAATCTTGATCAGGTATCAACATCAATGTAATTGAAAAATTGTTTTAGGTTGTAGTACATTAATTAGCATAGCTATATTTTTATACATTTTAGCTTTCACTGTTCTCTTATTTTTATAGGTTCAATATTTTACCAATACATTGCACAAAAATAAGAGAAAGAAAAAAAGAATAGAATTTAATTGACCAATGTACTCATCACCAAATGATGTTTGGGATGGACAGCAATGGAGAGTCCACAGCTTGAGCATCATTATAATTCTCCATCTCCTGAATCACTTGGTCAGGTTGAGGGTGATACTTTTGCTTTCTTACTCCTTGGCACTAGATAAGCACTTTGTAAGAGGGTTAATTAGGTATTCCCCGAGAAAAGACATTGCATTTCCTTAGTATCTCAAAATGTAACCCCACTTGGTTAGAAATATTCTTTCCAGAATTAATGAGGTTAGAAATGAGATCATTAGCATAAGTAGCAACCCAAGATAACTGATGTTTTCAGGAAAAGGGGAAACTTTAAACACAGAGCACACAGAGAGAATATTGGCTGCTGATGAGAGCAGAGATGAGAGCAGACTCAGAAACTGGGTATACCCAAGATAGCCCACCTGAAGTTCCTACCAACATGTTTAAAAGGAGTCTTGATTGATGACTTTACTTGTTCAGTTTACATATAAACTTCAGAAAATTGTCACGACCCTGGAATACAGTATTGATGGTCATGATCTCATATTTTAACTCCAGAATAAACTAGTTCCTGTACCCTATGAAATGAGTGCTGTGTTCCTGCATTGAGAACCAACACTTACCTGGCACATCTCTCTTCCTACAACTGGTTTTATTTATTTGAATTTGCATTTTTACCATTTTATCTAGTTATTGTAACTAAATGTTAATCAACTTTGTCTTCATTTTGAAAAATGCCATTTGTATTTGCTTATCTCATTGCATTTATTTGTGTGAGACACTTTCCCCGTGGATTCCAAGGCTAATTTTGAATGCTGGAGTCTTCTATCTTGTTTCTAGATTGTTGTGATTTTAACAGCAAACACTTTTACTTCTATTGACTTATCACATTCTTGTTTTATTTTCACTTATGTCTGCTCTTATTCTTATTATTTCTTCCCTTCTACTTTTAGATTTCTTTTCCCCATTTTAATATTTAAAATTGATTTTATAATTTTGTATGCATTCACCTGATTTTGTATATACTTCACTTCATGATTGGGTAATATATGTGTATTTTCTTTTTCCTAATTTAGCCACTATGTATCTCTTTCCCACTTTCATACTGGCAGTTCATTCATATAAATAATTTCAGGGTTTAGTTTTGTTTTAATTTCCTAAGCCCTTGAAGTTCATTGTTAGTGTATTGTTAATAATTGTGACATATTTTTGCTTCCATTTCAAATATTCCAACAGTTAAAGAATTTAATTATTGCATGAAACTATTTTAGCCCAAGAACCACATGTAAATGTATTATATTTTCTAAAAAATAGTTATCATTACAATGAAAATATTTATGCAAGGCTGCATTTTGCCTTTTTAGAACATCAATGACCATGGTTAATTTTATGTGTGGACTTAGCTGATATAAGGTAGTAAGTAAAACAATATTTATAAGTGGGCACTTTGAGGTTGCTTCTGGAAGAGATAAACATATGAATCAATACTCTAATTAAAGAAGAATATCATCTATGCGAGCAATCACCTTCCAATGCATTGGGGGTTTAAATGGAAAAGAGAAAGGTTGAGGTGTTTTGTCTCCTGGGTCTGGACAACCAAGTCTATTGGGTTTTGGTGCCTGTGTATTTAGAGTGAAGTACACCAGCCACTTCTTGGAGTTTCCTCCTTGCAAGGGCAGGCTAATGAGGCTGTTGGCAGTGCCTGATCTTGTAAGCCTGCTCCTATAGTAAATTCTTCTACTGGTGTTTGTGTGTGTGCTCTTGGTTCTGTTTGTCCAGAGAATCTTGACTCAAATCTTGTCCTCGCTGAGCATTTCAATGTCTGTGAGAAAAGATTCAGTGTAAGGACACATGAATACATCTGGATTTGATAGGCCCTTCTTAAATTTATTTGATGGTAGGGCTTTTCTTTAAGTACTATCTTTTATAAACTTATAAATTTATTTTCCAACTAATATAACTTCAAAACTTTAGGTAAAATCAACAGTGTCTTAAATGGAAGTGAAAGAAACATATCATTTCTGATGCTGATAATGAAAGAATATTATTGTGTAACAGCTATTCTAGTATTAAAACATTAAATATGCACATTGAACTTGAAAAAATCATATGAGAGCATATTTTTAATTAATATTTTCTTTTTATAAACTCACTTCTATACCAAAACAATAAACATTACAAAGTATCAACCTTAGAAGCACAGGCAAGAGACTAAGTTACAGATAGAAACTCTACAAAGATAGTGGAGACCTGAGAATGCTTTATTAATTAATGTATTATTTAAACATGATTACATGTGTGTGAGATTTAGAACTCTAAAATTTAATGCTACTATTTTGATCTGTTTTATGCCTTTATCTTTTCAAATTCATTTTATGTGCTCTGCACTTTTTAGACATGGAAAGAACATCAACATGGTGGCTATCTTTAAATTATTGGAAGAGAATAATTATCTTCACAAAATAGAAAATGTGTAAATTTAGCTCCTCTCTTGATTATGTCATTTGACAATCATCTCATTATTCATGGGGGCTAAGAGAGCATGGAACTGTTACGCATGTCTTTGATTTCTTCTATTCTGTAAATGCCATCTATTTTCATCAAAGTAGATTATTGGATGTAACAATGTGCAGAATAGATACAAGGAACAAAATCATGACCCATGTTGCCACATTTCCTATAATATGACAGTTATGAGAACGAAATATGTGTGCATATTTGTGTGTATGTGTGTCAAACTCTACTCCACATGTATGCCTATATTGTAGAACCAACAAAATAAACTTACAAACCATTGATTAAAGGCTTGTCATACAAATATGGGTGCCTATATTTGATCTTCTGATTTATGTAAGCAACTATGAGCAGTTATCAGCAATCACAGTACTCAAGCATTGAAAATGGAGAGATTATTCACTGGATCTTGCTGGCCAGTTAGTTAAAACCAGTGAGCTTCAGGATCAACAAGAGACCATATTTCCAAAATGTTTAGGTAAACAGCTATTGACAAAGACACGAGACACCTATGGCATTTAGGCACATATGCATTTATGCACAAAAACAATCAACATATGACTTTGTGAACATACATGCAAAAATTAAAATTAAAAAATAAAGAAAATTGAATTTATATCTTTAAAGACAGACAGCACTATAGAAATGTTAAAATATAGGTACACTTATAAATGAATAAAGTTAAAATGCTTAAATAATCACATAATTTGCTATAGCAACTACCAAGGATGATATTATTAGGAAGTAATAGTAGATGACGTATCAGTCATGGATGAGCATGTATCTTGGTCGTGGTTTCCCGGCTGCTATTAACAATAGTTGTCTGTCTCCGAACTTCAACCTAAGCCTTCATGTTTATTCACCATCTCTGAAAGCAACAAGAAAGGACTGGCTGGGTGGTATGCCATGCTGATTACTTTCTCTGACCTATCTTCACCTCGGGGGCTGAGTCTTTAAGACAGGAGTGCTCATTTTCACTGCCGTGTCAGCTAAGAGAGGTTTAGAGGGCTGAGCCTCCATGGTGTCTCTATTTCTCGGTGATTTCTTTCTTAATATTATCTATTTTTTCTTCCTTGGACTTCTTTAACTTGTAAATTTAGGTCCAGTGTTGGACAAACAATTGGTATCATGATTTGCAGAACATTGTTCTTTTAGAAATCTGCATACTATATAATTATCATTTTGGTTCTCAGGGAGTCAAACATGAAATTGAAGTTGTTCTTGCCTGTGAGGTTAAAAAAAAAAGTGACTGAGAGAGAACTGAAAAGAAGAATTTGTCAGAAGAGAAAGATACAAAAAACAATGGGGGGGGGCTTGAATCAAAGTTTTTAATCTGTGTGTATGAAGTTATAAAATACTAAATTTGTTTATTAATTTTAATATCTAGGCAACACAGTACTGTACCTGGCTATTGTCTAGTCTGTTTATAGAATTTCAGCCTGAGTCTCTTTATAACCAGAGCTAAACCTGTAGTGGGGGATGGGCTGATTGGCTGCTTTATTGCTCATTAGAGATCATCAGCTCCCTCCTTACTGAGGAGGAAGGCGCTCTAGCAACCCTCAGGGAAGTGACTATTTTCTTGCTTGTCACTTGCAGTTTGCTGTATTCTGGTGCCCACTTGGATATCAGTGTTTTAAGTAATAGACACCAAATTCAAATAAAGATCAGCAAAATGTTTAAATTTACAGGCTTACTCATTCAAAATCTGAAAGATATTGTGTATTCAGCAACTATTCAGATAATGTAACCAACATTTTTGCTTACCTCTTCACACCTCTCTGTGGTATGGAACAATATGATCACATATAACTAACCATTTACATAGCTAAAATCAAGCTCGGCTGTTACTTGTAAGTGGTGGGGTATCAAGTCTAATGAAGAGTTGTACTAAACTCTTCAGAAGCAATTCCTGTTATGTGAAACATTGACTTACACACACACACACAAAAGAAGCACGGTGTTCAAATAAGAACAGGCTCACATATGTGCCTTTGTAACCAAGTGGAAAGCAATAGAAGATAGGATTATGATTGATCAGCCCTTCAGTTGAACTTAGGACTCATCAGACAAAAAGGATAGCATGACTGTAACTGGGAAGACAACGGACTTCTCAGTACTAATAAAATCATGTTTATCGGCTGAGAATCTACAATGTCTATCATTAAACCAGCATAATCTTTAACAAAAATCTGTATGCATTTGCCCTTATACCTACAGCTAAATATAGTTTCCACCACTGATGAAGAAAATTTCTCTTAGCAACAAGTGGAAATTCTTACATAAACCAATCAAAATGCAGAGTGGTGGAGCCCAGTCCCAGAGGATATACCTACAAAATACTCAGAAAACATTGCATAAGAGGGAGAGGAAAGATTGTAAGACCCAGAAGACCTAAGAATTTGCTGAACATTTGTGTCTCCTAGTAACATCAGAAGATACACCTGTAAGCTCTCCCAACCCTGACCAACCAAGTGTGGGCTGAACAGGGATGACACCAACAGACACGCCACACTGGATGAGGAAAAACCCACGAGTCCTCAACTTACACAAGAACTACTGGCAGCTGAGGAAAGCTGGAGCCACGTAAGTAGGTGGTCAGACCAATTGGTTGTCCAGTGCCAAATGACCAGCCTTGCAAACATATATACAAGCAACGTTATGTAAAATCAACAGGTTATATTTAGAAATATATGTATATTCAAAAACAATTAGTGAAAAAAGAGGCTTTGAATTTGAAAAAGAGCAGTGATAGGTATGTGGGAAGGTTTCATAGAAGAGAAGAGAAGGAAGAAATACTGTAATTAAATTATAATCTCAAATAAAATACAAAAACAGAAAAGCCAAAACCAGCGTTTCTTCAGTTGGATGATTGGAATGGAAGTGAATATTTTTAATTAAGACCTACTGTAATCCAATTGTCAACAGTGTCCAGGATGGAGTCTCTGGTACATGAATATTTAGTCTAATTTAGCATGTTGTTTAACGTCTTTTGGTTAAAGATTTATAAACTTTAGTGTTTTGAAATCTTACAAACTTAGCAGATTTGGTTCAGAGTCAAATACAGCTCTGTCATTAATTTAGACTCCAGTCACACTGTCGGAGAGCTCCGTGCTTATTTATCTGTCTCCTTCATGGCCCATGATCCCTGGGACGTCTTTTCTCATTAGTATCCTCACCCTTTGGTAGTGGGCTTGGCAACTGGGAAGTGAACACTAAATGCTTGTTGCATAAAGAATAAAGAAACATCAGTGAAGAAGGAAACGGAGACAGGGAGATCAAAGCAGAGCTAAGGCCGAACCAAGCAAGCTGCCTATCTGCCAAGAGCCTCCCTTCCCTCACAGAGCTCATAATTGGGGCTCCTGCATTGACTAGAATATGTGTTCTTTTCTTTGAAGTTATAGTTAAAAAAGGCTTTTGGGTTAAACACATTTTATAATTTGCTGTAAGATAAATGTCTAAATTTGGTTTTGCTTGCTAATTTACGCCATATAAAAATAATAAAAATGCACAGTGGGTAAAATTAATTCTTGTTTCATGCCCCTAAGACCACAGAATAAATAATAATAAAATATTTATAGTGCAATGAGCTTTTAGACTTAATCTAATTTTGATAGCTGAAGAAGGATACTGAAAGCAAACTGAAAATAACAGTTTAAAAATTGTCTCTGAAGGTTCAGTGTCAGAAAATTAGCTGGTATTTCCTGTTTGTTTTCAATATTCTTTGCAATTCTCTAAGCCTCCTAGATAGTTAAAAATTAATCTTGTCATAATTTTCACAGTGTTAATACCTTCATAAAAAGTTTAATTTTATATATGCATGTTATGATTACATGATTTATAAGGAGTCTTAAGTAAAAGATAAATTTCTCAAACCAAGCAAAAGGAAAAGGAAAGTTTAGTAGGTGATGCTTGAGAGGTCAAGACCATGACTATACAAAATGCAGATGCTCTTCAACCTGATGAATTTATTAAAAGATCCCAGAGATCTTGTCAAAGTTTGGTAAGACTTTAAGTTATAAAGATACACTTTCTAAATGTAACATAGAACACAGTATGGTGTAGAACTCTAGGTGCCATCCTTGTAATCATGGCTGTCTGGGAGTAATATAGCTCCCTACTTCTTCCAGCAGAGCCAGAGTACATGCCGTTATCTACACAGCCACAAAGTTACTGCCGCTGCCCAGGACAGTCACAGAGTAGGGACTGTGTGTGACCAATGACTACATTGCTGTAGAGTGGCAGAATGCATACAGTTGTCTAGGGAATAAATAAAAACTTAAGGTATATTTTCTTCTGAACATACATTATTTCTCAACATCTTAGAGTCAAAATCTTCTAGAACAATCTTATGCCAAGAAGTCTGCAGAGGAGGACATGAGACAACAAGAATGGGTTCTTCCTTAAGAGATGAAATGATGGAGAAGAACAGAGGTAAGAAGGGCTTAGAGAAAGACTAGAGGGTGTGGCTAATTTATCGCTTCCCCTGTGGCATTCACAGGGACATTGCAAGTGTGGAGATTCCTTTGCCCTCTTTTCTAGGGCAGGAAGCAGGATGATAAAACCACTTAGCCACAAATACTTCAGAGAGCAGAATTGAAGATCTAGAAGATTGTTTTTCGGTCTTGAACTTTAGCTAAGGAAACATCAGCAGTTACATTGCTAGATTTAAAATTTGTGCAGACCAGGCGCTTGGCATTTTCTTCCTGCTGAGAAACTGTGGTACTTTGCCTATCTTGGGATCACACCTTAGGACTACTGGAGGAAAGCAACTGTTTTAATAATTTTTTCAGCTAGCAAAAGAAATATTAGGTTGTGTCTTTTAAAATGGGAGCATTTTGAAATGGTGAAATCTGTCCTTTCCAGAAAAAAAAAAAGTCAATTTATTGTGTCAGAGAGCAGCATCTGGAAATAGTGAGCTATTTGGGAGACCTGTGCTCTCCACACCTTCAACTTAACATTTTGAAGAGTGCCTGAAACCACACATGAAACCATTGGCCCACTTTATACTGTTGCTTTAGGTTTCTGAGTGTCTGAGCAAAGAGTACTGACAGATTCCATTCATAGCTCAAACCAAAAGAAAGTACAAGAAACAAGCCTAGTTTATCAATCTGCTAATATAGTGATATGAGGTTGTTGCACATACACATTGTCTATAGTTTGAGGAGATATGTGTGAGCCACAGTCCAGCACCTGACACATACAAATAACATACAATATGGGTTTATATAAAGAATACCTTCAGAAATCAAAAAGGAGTGAAATGCAGGTACTTACTACAACTTCAATAAACTATGAAGACAGAGTGAAAAGGAAAAAATATCACTCTCTATAACTCCCAAATCTTCAAATTCTTCCTATATAAAATGTCCTGAATAGGGCAAGGTTTAGAGTTATAAACAGTGGTCTCCTATACCTATGCCGGAGACGAATGAACAATGGCTAAGATGTGAATGGTTTCTTCATAAAGTGAAGCTGTTCTGAAATTGTGGTGATGCCTGTACAACTCTAGAAAAATGGTAAATCAGCTTGCAGAAAAAGATGAAACATTCAAAATGAATTAAACACCATAAAGTAATACCTGAAACATTGAGAATTTTAAAGAAAAATGGAAAGTACCTCAAACTATAAATATAGGCAATGTTTCTGATAATGTCTCTAAAACATAACAGAGAAAAAATCCCCAGAATCTATAAATGGGGTTACATAAAATGTAAAAGGTTGAGCCCGATTAAGCAGCTTTCAAATCGTTTGCTTTATCAGATTTCCTTCCCCTCACATTTATATCTGTGCGCTCTGTATTCCTTTGCTGACTCCCTCCTGCTGGCTTACGGACAATGTCAGATCCAAATCTGCCTTCACTCCTCATGACACACTTAACACCAGGAAATATCTTCTAAAAAGCCCGGGAGTTACAACAAGATAAAGTTTAGGACTGTAATTCAGGCTTTCTGTTATTAAGACCCTTCCACCAATTGTGTTGATGGGGACGCCACACCTTGGCTCTCTCCTTGGGCTGCTACCTACCTCCAATGGATAACGAAGGGAACACAGTGTTCCAAGGGAATACTGACTGGTCAAAACAAAAATTAAAGTCATTTTGAAACATTCTCAGGTGGTTCTGAATAAAAATGAGAACATGGACAGCAAGAGAACTTCAGTGGAGTTTAATAAACTGAGGCTAGAACCAGGATTTATCAGCTTGCTAGTTCAATGATGATGCTTTGTAGCAGAACGTCAGCCTCCATGGTCTTCAGAGGCAGAAGACAAAATGCTTGCAGTACCTCATTCTTCTTTTGAGGTTTTGGAGATTGGCTGAGCTGGCTTAGATGAGCAATTAAGGAGATGTGTTCAGCTTCACTAGTCCCTCCTTACAGGTTCACTTCATTCTGCTTCTGTTTCAGGGCCATAGTAACACAGAGAAGCTTTAGATTACATGAAACAATCAAAGAATAGTAAGTCTAACTGGCTAGACCATGTCAAATTTTGACATATCTGTTAAGCATCCCCCTGCCCATCAAGATAGCATCAGTGCAGCAGGTAGACACATTATTTCTGTGTAGGAGAAGCAGAGCTGAAATTGATTGTTGTGCTGTATCAGTTACTATTCTCTTTGCTGTGAACTAGATCTGACAAATGTAACTTAAGGACGAAGGATTTTTTTCTGGCTCACAGTTGAGAATGGAGGCCACCATGGTAGTGGAGCCTTTCTAATGAAAGGGGCTGCTCTAGCTATCGGAGCAAGGATATAAAGAAATTGGTCATGTCGTATCCATGTCAACCAATCTCTTGTTTAACATTTTTTTTTAAATCAAGTTTGGGACTCCAATAAGTGGGATAGCACCAGAAGCATTCAGGGAGAGTCTTCATTCCCCAGCTAAGCTTCTCTGGAAACACGCTTTAGGAAATATCCAGAGGCGTGTCTCCTAGGTGATTCCAAATCCAGTCACATTGACAGCGAAGATTAACTATCCTGAGTTAATCTACAAAACAGGAGAATTTAAATTACATTATTTCCAATCATATCATATGAGAAATACATGTGTCCACTATATAAAGTGTATTAACTAGAAGAAAAGTTATCTATGGCTCATCATCTCCAAATTGAATGCTGACTCAAAAACTTTAGAAACAGCAAACAAATCTGAAAATGCCCACCGGGAGGGAAATGGGAGGAGGGGAGTAAGTGTAAATTTTGTAATGGAAAAATAAATAATAAATAAATAAATGTATTGTTTAGATATAGTATTTAGCTTTGTTAATGAAACTTGATTACGAGATAGGGACTAGGTAAGTCAGATAAAATTTTTAATAGCTTGTTTTACAAGTAAGTGCGATTTTTCACATTTAAATATTTCTGGAAAGAATTAATAAATCAACTTTATTTGATGGAAATGAGAAAAAACTTCCAATAAGGTATTTCCACTACAAAACAGTTTCCATTTGTTAAAAAATTCAATATCCATATCGTTTCCTACAATCTCTTAATGAAAACATTACAGATATTGTCAGATTACTAACATTTACCTGCCTATAACTTGTTCTCTGTCTAGAAAATGCTTAGTCAGTTTACTGACTAATTTTTTAATGTTATTCATATTTGGCAACTGTTTGACAAAGCTGCCTTCCTCATTATGGAAACTCTTCTTGTAAGAAGAAGTCAACTGCAGCAAATGGGCTTATTGAATTATCCAGCTCACCAATTATATAGTATAAAATTATTCATCCTCATATAATTTGATTGAGAAAAATCATTTATCTCTTGCAAGTGTGTAACATTTGATATTAAGTCTCAAGAATGCTGCAGTTATAAAGAGACTATAGTTAAACTTTTAAAATGCATTTGAATGCTGAATTATTGCTAATTTTTGCATACACTATGTTAAAATAGAAAAGGTCAGGCTCTAAGTAATTGCTCCTCTGAGTCCGCTTCTCTCAACACTTAAAAAGCATCAGTTAAGTTGTTGAACTGCAAAGTGACTATCAGTTGTTACTGTTGGCTGTGCAGGTTCTGTAATCTCATCTTTATTATAGTTCAATGTTTATAAATCAATGACTTCAGAATTATTTTCTAATAAAATCAGCATAATTTAATTGGAAGTTGATGGGGTTACCATTATCATAGGAATACACCAGAGGCACTGTGACAGAAGGTTTGTAGGGACCAGGCTGATACTCAGCTTTGTCCTTCATCGCGCTTCATTCAGCATTATTAATTCCCAGTCTGTCCATATTCCTTTGTATCTTTCCATACTTAAAGACTCTGCTTGATGTAGTCAAAAATTGCTTTTCTGTTACAGTTAACCAAATGAATCTAAATAGGCTATCAACAAAAGTGGATATTCTCATAAAAGTGAGGATCTCCGCTACCATTGTCAGGCAAAACATTTTAATTTTGTTATTTGGTCTTTCTCTGTAGATCTCTTCTGAGTAGTGTATTATTCAGATAAGAGTTAAGAAGGAGCCAGGCAGTAGTGGCGCACACCGTTAATCTGATTGCCAGGGAGGCAGAAGCAAGCAGAACTCTGTGAGTTCAGGCCAACCTGCACTGCAATAGCTATTTCCGGGACAAGGCTCCAAACTACGGAGAAACCCTGTCTCAGAATAAAAGAAAAAGGAAAAAAAAAGTGTTGAGAAGAATTATAAGCACTCCACTACACAAAATTTACTTATCTACATTTTTCCTATCAGTCAGTCAATATATTCAAGTTACTCCATATTATGTTTCCCTAATATTTAATCAATTTTCTCCTTTTTAATATTTTTCTTTTAATTCTGCCACCAGAAAATTCAAATGTAAAACAACCAAAATATTATTTAATTTAGTATATGCCATCTTCTAGAGCAATAGTACTCAGCCATTCTGAAGCTGAAATTTAAATAGAGTTCCCCAACCATGAAATTCTTTTCCTTACTACACCATAACTGTAATTTTGCTACTGTTATTCATTGTAATGTAAATATTTGCATTTTCCATTGGTCTTACATGACCTCTGTGAAAGGGTCATTTGACCCCTCAAGAGTGTCATGACCCACAGGTTGAGAACTGCTGCTCTAGAGAAGCTGAATAATATATACACATGTATATTCATGTATTTATGTTCCTAGTATTTGTTTTTGTTAATGTCTTAAGGCTCTTCTTTTGCAGTTTTAAACATATATATATATATATATTATATATATAAAATGCATTCTTATTTTCTCTTTCCATGCTCACAATAGAGTTGCTTTTGAAAATATATACAAAAAGAGAGAGAGGAAACAGACCTCAATAGAGTTTTCAGAAATTATAATCTTATGTGAAACATATGCATCAGCACAGCTAACTTCTGAAAATGACATTGATAGGAAAACAAAGGAATCAGGATAAGTTCAAAGATTTTCTTAAACACGCAAAATTTGAAATAGCTTTATTCTAACTATTTTTAAATGATTTTATTTATGGTATGACTTTAATATTTGTTTAGCAAAAGAAAACTTATTCATACAAATCATCAAGATGAGAGCTTGAAAAGGGACATAGACCAATAGAATGTTAACATGTATGAGGTAAAACTGAATTTTCATTTATAATATTAAATAAAGATTTCAAGTGAGTTTTATTGAGACTTGGCAAGCAGATTCTGAAACAATTAAGAAAACAGGGCCAGGAAATATCAAAGGCATTTCAAAGAACACAGTGTGGCTGTTTGAGGGGCAGGTTTCTAAAACACAAAATATTCTACTAGCATGCTACTTAATGGTCCATGTTATTAGTTACATAAAATAATTTATTAGTTAAAATAGAAATAAGCATATAGAGACATTTTTCTCCTATAATTGCTTGCATATTGAGGAAAAGAAACAAATCTCACTGTTAACTAGTGCAGCTGTCTAGGGATAGAATCCAGCTCTGTTATTGCTGCTTCCAATGTCAAGAGAAGGGACCACAACCATGAGGCCAAGTTTCCCATCATACCATTACCAACACAATCATTGTTGGGAGCTGCAGACCCACAGACCCACAGATCCATTTCTCTAAAAACAATGTTCAAGCTTATTTTTTAAAAATCATTAAGAAATCTAAACGAGTCATACACATGCCTCCAATGATATTGTATGCTAATGTCCATAATTCTGTCTCATGAAACATTCAATAGCTTCTTATATAATGCTGTCACCACAGTTATTATTCAGCTGCTTCTTTCTACCAGTGACTGATAGAACCCATCTAATAGTATTTCCTTTCTGTAAACTCTAGTGACAATAATTAACTTCTTGTAGGTGATAGTGACTGTAAAATAAATTCTCCATAGGAGTCAGTTATCATAACAATATGTGACACGATTTGTTTGGCACACACTCAGTTTCACTGTGTAAATGACATTTCCCTCCTAACATCATTTAGTGAATAGATCCAGCTACTGTGGTATTTGACATTTGGCCAACGGTGAATGTTAAGACACTTCTCTAAGTAATTCAACATAAATTAATTATCTGAGGAACTGATAGCATCACAGAACTGAATATTGGCCATGAGGAGTTGATGATGGTATTTGGTTTCTTAGGAATCACTTTCGTAGAGGGTTGTAGTAAGGGTCAGTGTTGCCTTGTGCTACCAGCTTATGTGAAACTCTTACCAGGTTATACTCCAATATCCCCATAACCAGATCTAGAGATGAGGAGAGAAGAAAGATGGCTTAGTGTAATTTTACATAGAACTAAGATGATCAGTGAATGACTGGGTAGACTTTAAGGCTCTCAGTTCAAGGTGACTGGGGGGCAGATATGAGTAAACTCTCTAGTATCAAGAAGTAACCATAACCAGATAGTCTTTCTTTTGTAAGCTACCATGTGAAACAGGCTCATGGATGTGGATTTAAAGATGCTTGGATAAGAAACACGAAAGAAGAAATTGATAAACAGTACATTTCTCACATTTTCCATTCTTCACATGTATAGGCTTTTAGGTAGGACAACTTGGTGTATAATAATAATAAAGAAAGAAAAAGAGGACCTGACTTTGAGAGGGAGCAAGAGAGGGGACACACAAAAGAGGTGAAATAGAAAAGGGGGAAAGGGTATGAATATAATACAAAAAGAAACCTAGAAAATACTTAAAACTGTTTTATTATACTCAGAAATGCATAAAAAGTCAATATATGGGATACATTATCTGAAAAGAAATCTGATAATGAAGAAAGAAATTTAACCCCGGAGCACAGCATTAAACAGTTCTGAGTGTGTAATTACTAAAGAAATGTAACTTAGTATGGACATATCTTAAAATATTACATTACTTAAATCACATATTAAATATGTGTTAAATATAGACCAAATGTTTTAATTGTGAAAAGCATTTGAATACCTTTAATCTGAGTTAATAAGAGAAACTGGAATGAGCCGAGTGGCTCCTGCAATCCTTGCTACTCTAGGCTGAAGGGAGAGAGTTTCACAAGTTTTATGCCCTATCTGGACTATGAATGCAAGATCAATCTTAATGATACCATAAGACCCTTTCTCAAAAAAACAGAAGGAGAAAAATAGCTATTATTGTCTGGTGCTGATTTAGACTGTCTGTGTTTTTGGTAAGATTTATTAAGATGCACAATCATAGAATTCTTGCTAATGGCACGAAATTAGACCAAAATCCATACACTTTAATACCTTATTCTGATTCCCCTAACAACTTTGAATCTTACTTTTGCCCAATCCTTCTGATTGAAAAGGATCATGGACTCTAAGACATGCACTAAGCCGTACTACAAAATGTAATAAGCCCACTGTCAACAACATAGAAAACTGTATAAAGTAATAATTTATTTTGTGGTTATAGAACTGCATAGTCTCTCCTAAAATACACCTTTTCCTTTTAATTTTTTAATTATTAAGTTGTTAAGACATAGGAAATTTTTCTAGAGTTTTATTAGAAATGAATTTCACAGCTGATAATTATTACTAACTAATTGTTCATATTTTTATTTTTATTACTATTTTATCTAAAATATTATGTTTTAGTTGTATCCCTCCCTACTGTGGTATTATAAATAAAATATTAATGTCTCTCTGAATATCAAAACTTTTTAATTTAACTGAATATGTTTAATATTAAGGATTTAGAGATTTAGAGATAGAATGTGGTTCAGTAATTTAGTTCAAAAGATTTAGTTCATTTAAATGAAACTTTTTGGGAATCTGAAGCCAAGAACAGGAGATCAAATTTAGACTGAGAGAATATTTCTCAAAAAAAAATAAAGCAAACAAAGAGAAAATAGTAAGTATAGTTGAAAAAAAAAAAGAGTGTATTTTTCTAAGTAGTTGATTAACTTTTGCATTCTCTTTAGTATGGAGACATAATAACACTTTTTTAAAAAAAATCAAGAATTTTGTTTCCCTCAACAATTTTATGTTCCCTCATATCTTGTTACCTTTTCCTTTCTTTCCTCTAACTATTGTCAAGAGGGGGTGGGTTGTAGAGAAAGAGAGAGTATTAAGATGAAGACATCGCTAAATGTGGACGCAGAGTATAAATAAATGAAATTAAATTGTATTGCGAATTCTATCTTCTGAAATTGTCTGAGCCAGGGATAGTGAAAGGTTCATACATGATTCATTCATTGATGAGAACTCAGAGCTATTTATACTTAGTACGTTTGCCAGTTAGTAGTCTGCACTAACTAACCATTGCAGAAAGAAGCTTAACTGACCAAAATCTGTAGGTATTTAAACAAATATTTAGAATTCAAGCTGAAAACATGTATATGCATTAGGTTTCCACCTGGGACCCAAGATCTCCGGTCGTCGAAGACTTTTGATCTTGATAGGTGAAACACCACCTTATGCAGCAGGTAGGATGGGACAAGTCCTCAGCAGCTGCCAAGTTGTGTATAGGACTCGGACTGGGGAGAAGCAGAGTGTGCCCTGCAGATGAATGCCTGCCTTGCTCCTCTTGGGCATAGATCCCAGGCATGAGCCCTTGTCCTGGGGTTTCAGCCTGAGGCTTCTCTGCTCCGGTGTTTCTGACCTCCTGAATATTTGCTGAGCTTGTCAGACAGATGACCTTTAAGCTCTGACCAGGATGCTCACCCCATAACCTTCCACTTAGGAAGATTTTCTACCATAAAGAAATTTTGTTTCATCTCCTGAATTGCCTTAGGGTGCCTGCTAGCAGCTTTTAGTCTCACACTTTACTCAAAAACTCTTATTTGGCCTAGAGTGAGGCATTTCATTTCTCACTCGTATCCCTTATAGTTTTATTATATTTCATCTGTTACTTCATTTCCCACTTTTAAAAATACGCATGAAGAGTATCTCACTGGTGTTCCAAAACACAAATAAGTAGGCATCAGTAATATTTTATGTGGTTAGGCCTAAATATCAAATTAATTTCTTACTTAATCTCAAGAGTTCTTTTGGATATGCATGACAATATTCTAAGGACACACATAGTTCAACACCTATGAATCATGTCAACATATTGATAAATTACACTATTTAAAAGTTGGATTCTTTATCACTTCTGCATGTGTCCTGAAACTTTTTATTCAATCCTTTTTATTATCAAAGCCTACATTATTCAAAACCATACCTCGTGAAAACTGTCACGAAAACTTTTTAAGGATTTAGCCAGAAAGTGTTGCCCTGTTCCAAACCAAATGAAACAGCAGCATTCACAACCTCAGGACTCAGTCTATACATTCTGCTGCCGAGTGTTTATAGGCGATCTTTTCCAAATAACTTCCAATGGGATATTTTCAAACCACACCGTTCACAACCCTTCAGTGTCATTATATTAATTATGTAGTGTATGTCAAGGGAAGCAGTATAATATAGTTTAGATAAAATAATGGCAGAGAAGTGAAAATACTGAGTGTGGAAAGGCTTTAACAGTGAGGAGTATAGGTATATTACAAAAACCAATGAGTAGAAAGGATAACTATCCCAAAGGAAGGGAGTATTAAAACCCATATGGATACCCAGTATCTAAAAACCTATTTTCCAAAAATTATAGGGATAGAAGAACATATGAGATGAAAGAAGATGGAATACTAAGGTCTAAAACATTAAAAAGGGAGTGGTCCCATGCAGGAGTATGGGTAGAATAAGCAAAATTAATGACTATACAAAAGTAGAAACCTATTATTTTCCATAAACTACTTTGTACAAAGAGGTCTAATGGAAATATCCTACATGAGTAGATAATGTTAGTCTCATAAAACAAATTATTACATGCAAATGTGGGTACAAAGCATAAGATAACTCCCTACAAGTTATTGCTCAGGGAAGGGCAGAAGTTTCCAAAGTAACACAGACTATTACTTTTACCTTTAGTTACCTCCATAACTATATGGTAAGATCCTATTGGAGACACCCATGCACTTCAAATGCAAGGCATAGCGGAATCAATCACAAACCAACCAGGAAACCTCCCTGATACCTGACTTCATAGCTTCAGAAGTACTATGCAGGATGATGGAGACAAAAGACATTTATGGTCCTACCCAGTGTTAGGCCTATATACTGCAGTACTTACATGACAGGAAAGGTTTGCCCACTAGGGAAACTAAGGCATAACTGTTATAAAGTGACTGTGTCTTGATTGAATTTGAGGACTGCTCCACAGGAGTTAATTTCATGCCCAGTACTGGAATGCTGGTCAACAGTCCAGGCATAGAGAGGTGATAGGCATAAGACAGAACCTTCTGTGGTTATTTGCTAAATTGTGACATTATCTAGGAGCCTTCTAAGTATTTACATTTTGGGCTATAACAAAGCAGCTCTCTGCCTTAGTCATGGAAACATGAGTACTCAGTTCTAAACTGCAAGTCTATCTTACTCCCTGCACAAGGCATGGGGAGCACTGAAGAGGAGAAAAGAGTAAGAGCCAGAGAATGGGAAGACTTGCTATGAGATATTATTCCTGGATATTACATGTACATTTCATACTGCAACTTACAGCATCTAGTGCACTTGCATGAAATCAAGCCAGCCAAAATTCAACGTAGATCATGTATATGAACTCCAAAGCCCACCTTATTAAGGAGCTGTTGACAACTGATATTTGCTTGTAAGAGAAGAGTGGTGTGTATGTGTGTGTGTGTGTGTGTGTGTGTGTGTGTGTGTGTGTGTGTGTGTAGGTTGAGGATGTAGCCTTCAATAAGACTCCTGATCCAATGGATAGTCCCATGCACATATGGGCGACACTAACTGAATATGTGAGATTTTTAAAAAAAAATACATGAAGTTAGGAGGGGACCATATTTGGGAAGATGTGGTTGGAGATGGAGGAAGGCATTGTGGAGTAAATATGATCATAATTCATTATACACATGTATGAAAACATGTAACAAAGAAAAAGGTTTAGAAAATAAAGCGAAGCCTTTACCTTTTCAAATGTTCTCTATCATTCATCCAGTCCGACCTAACTCCTAACAGTCTGACTCTTCTGTTGTCTTTCTCCTTACACTGCATGCCCCGATGAAGCTTTTACTTTTCATATTATAACTTTCCAGGCTTGTCCTGCCTTAGGACATTAGAACTAACTGTTTATTTCCTCAGAGTACTAACATACATGCAGGTCTGAGCTCAAATCATTGGTGCATTTGAAAACTTCCCTGAAAACGCAACATAAACACTGTGATACATCTGATGTATGGTTTCCTGCAGAAGATCATTTTATTGGCACTGGTCTTCAAAGTCCATAGCATCTCCAGGCTGAATAGTTTTATGTTAACTTGACTTAAGCTAAAAAACAGAACTTCAAATAAGAAAATGCATTCATAAAACCAAAACCAGGCTATAGACAAGCAAATAGGGCATTTTGTTAATCAGAGATTGATGGGGGAAGGGCCATCCCATATGAGTGGTGCCATCCCTGAGCTGGTGGTCCTGGGTTCTTTATGAATGCAGGATGAGCAATCCGTGGGAAGCAAGCCAGTAAACAGCACTCCTCCATGGGTAAATATACTAGCTCTTGCCTCCAGCTGTGTGAGTTCTTGTCCTGACTTCCTTCCGTAATGGACTATAGATGGATTATAGCAATAGAAATCCTAACTAAGTCAAACTCTTTGGGGATATGATACATATCTAAATTTTAAATGATTCCCCATGGAATCTTTTCAACTACGTTGAAACTTGAATGAGAATGATCCCCAAAGGCTCATATCTTTGAATGTTTGCACGTCAGTTATTGAAACCATTTAGGAAGAATTAGTCAGCAAGCCCCCAATTAAATGCTTCATCTTATAAAATGCCTTGGTCACGGTGTTTCATCACAGCCACAGGACTATAACTAAGGCAAACTATAAAAGAAGAACAACACAAATACACAAGAATTCAGTTTGCCATAAAATCCAAGGAGAGAATACAAGCTTCAGAGGACTTCCAAAGAAAATTATGGTACACAAAGAAAAATGTATGGCTCAATAAAGTCAATAAAATAAAAAAAAAAACACCATCGACTTTCTTTTGAATTTCTGAAGTGTAGAAGAGTGAAAACATTAGGAGGTCTCTAGGAAGACTCCAGTGTCTCCAGGAAAAGAATCCTTTCTTCTTGGTCCAGTATTGTTGACCACCTAGGGTCTCCTTGACTTGCAGGTGCATCCTTATAAAAGCTCCCCCATCACCACACGATCTTCTTCCTGTATGTGACTTGTGCCTTTCAACTTTGTTATAGTAACATCCATGATAGAACAATAACCTACCCTAATGCAATATGATCTCATTTTTACTTAATAAAAGTTTGTAAGGCACTGTTTCCAAAGATGACCTCACTGTGGGGATTTAGTACCTAAATAGATATCTTTTCTGTAGGATGAAATTCTATCCACTGGCCAGAGTTTGCTAGAAACAGTCACATTTGTGGACAAACACAAAGAAGAACCTAGGATCTATTTAGTCATGAGTTGTTGAGTTTAAAACAAAGCCAGGTTATGTAAATCTTTTTACTATGATTCACTCAGTTTTTCAGGTGGGGAAATTGAGGTTGTGAGATTTATTTTCATCTTTTATCACTGGGATTTTACTGCCTGTTATAAAATAAAAAAAGTCTTGTAAATTATATGGATCTGTTGGTTTCCCTTCAATAAAAATATAATGTGCTATGCTTATTAAAGTAGCACTCTTGATTTTTATAAATGTCTCTTTTTTAGAAGTAGCAAACACTGCGAGTAAAACCTTTATTAAAATAACAAGCAATTTTCAACGATGACACTTGAATTCTTCTCCATTAGAGATTTTTACAGTCTCAACTCTATTAAAAGTCAGGCTGGTGAAAAAGCAGACACTTGGAAATGACTTTCCTGTGCTGTGAACATGAGGGAGTTAGTGTGTGCTGCACGAACAGGAAATGCATCTGCTCGTGCTGAGGACTTCAGTGCATTTTTACAAAATACGTTCTGCTTTAGAAATGTAACTGCATTATATTTTTGAAAAAATATATTTCCTTATTTATACTTTCTGCTCATGGGAAAGTGTGTTTTCTGGAGATGGATCAAGGACTGAAGTACAAACGTGAAGATGAGATCACATATTGAAGAAGTAGAGCTGAACAAATACCTTTTACCATATGTTTTTAGTTAAATGATATCATTCTACATTTTTACATGTTCTGTTTTGCATATCTGTGATTTTTTTCATAATCTGCTGTCTCTCTTTTCTTGTTCATACACTGATCACTGCCAATACTGCATATAAAACGTCAATAATGTAGCATGTGTCATCAGAAATTTTTTACAGATTATAGTATTGTCTATTATTCATGCAAACACAAACACATATTTCATTATAGTTATAAAAAATAAAGTGTATTTTGGTCCATAATTGTGAATTGCCTCTTCTTAATTATTAATATACAGTAAAAACTTCTACACCTAACAGCCAAAAGGAACATGCTGCTGCTGAGTTTCCTATACAACCTTTATTCCCTTTCCCTTTTTCCTCCTTCCCTTCCTTCTTTCTACTCTTTCTTTTCTAATTAAATATGTTTTTATAAGTTTTAAAACCTTATCTGTATTTTGGTAGTAACTATATATGTGTGTGTTTGTGTGTATATACATATGTATACATATGTGTATGTATATATATATATGTATACATGCATGCTATATATTAGTAGCTTCTATGGTTTTACACTTACTGATAGTCAAGTATATCAAGTGGAAATTTTCAAAAAAAACACTAGTTTCAACTATCTTTGGATGTAATATAGATTTATAATGATTCTAACTCATTGCTATTTAGAGTTACTAATTTCTTACAGTGTTTAACTGAGAAAATCGCCCATGCTTGGCTTGTAGACAAGATCTGATAATTAAAAGGGTTTATTTGTTTTTCCAGAGAACGCAAGTTCAATACTTAGCAGACATGAAAAGTGGCTTACAATTACCTGTAACTCCTCTTCTAAGATATCTGCAACCATATTGCAGCCTCTGTAGGTATTTTCATATACACACACTCATAAATAAAAATAGTCTAAAATAAAAAATAAAACCTAATGTGGATATTTACCTATATAAAAAGAGAGTATACAATTTACAATATGCAACTTAGAGTGATCTATAATTTCTACTATATTCTGTGGTGCTCTGAGGAATATTCCTCACAATAAAGGGAAGCTCTGTATGAAGCTCAATGTCTAGATGATATGTGCATCTTCTCTGGGATCAAATGATTTTGTGAGATATGATATATAAAGATTATGGGAATCAAGACTTAGCATGAGTTATGAATCTAGGGAACATTTTACTTTAGTCATAGCAACAAAGTAAATATTCTTTCACCTTTTAGAAAAACCACATGCAGAGTGTTCAACTCAGTAAAAATGCTCACAATCTCTAATTCAGTGATCCGATTCAGATGTTACACCATAGCAATATCCCACAAAGTACTCATGGGACATCAGAATTTCAAATGTTAACTCTTGACTTCTTAGTTAGGAGACATGAGTTCATTCCAGTACTACGTGAGAAAAGCCAAGGGTGTTGGTGGTGGTGTGTTGTGTGATATTCTGTTTGTGTTCACACAAAGTTTGCCTAGTGATCAGAGGACAAAGTTAGTCACAAGTTAACCAAAGAAACCGGAAGGTGATGGCTTGTACCTTTAATCCCTGCACTTGGGAGATAGGAACTGATGAGGTGAAACTGAGACAAGACCTGAGCCTTTCTGTGTGGAGAAAGGAGATTTATAGGAAACAAATGGAGGCTGCTCCCAGTTCTCTGATCTTATAAGTTTTACTCCAATATCTGACTCATGAATTTTTTGTTTTTGTTTTTCGAGACAGGGCTTCTCTGTAGGTTTAAAGCCTGTCCTGGAACCAGGCTGGCCTCGAACTCACAGAGATCAGCCTGCTTCTGCCTTCCGTGACTTATGGATTTTTATTGATTAACGTTAATTAGATTAACACTTCATTGTTTAAAACAATGTTACAAACCAAAAAAAAAAAAACAATGTTACAAAAACACCATGTAAAGCCGTCCCACTGTTTCTGAGTCCACTCATTTTTGAAGGGTAGGATGCTTTGCTTTGTTTTGTTTCACTTTAAAAAAATAAGAGATTAAGAATATAAGAACAAAACCTGAAAACTCACTAAGAAGTATTAGAGTATGTATTTCAATGTTTTTAAAGAAAGGACCTTGGAGGATTTTGTTAAATCATTTAAAGTACACATCTTATCAAATTTCCTTTCGCATGCATAAGAGTCACTGTAGGAGCACCACTCTAAACCACCTGAAGCTACCTGTGCTGTGTCTGATGTGGAAGAATACATGCAGGACCCTAGAGTGACCTTATCAGTTCCTATGTCCTCAATGGAACCTGGGATATGGATAATTGCTTTTCAGCTTGGCACAACTTACTGTTCTTGTTTTAACCACCAAGACATTGAAGTTAACACTGAAACTGGACAGCAGAACTCAGTTTATTTCAAAATCTTAGTTTTTTTTCAATAAAATATTTAAATTTAATATATATATTTATTTCCATCATTTATAAATAGATGTTCTGAAAGACACATATTCATTTATATTATTTATTATTATAAAGGTTCATCACTTCTATTTTAAGTAAGATAGTACACTTTTTCTATTTTAAGTAAGATAAGCCCAGCTTTTAAAACAATTGTGGACTGTCTGCCTTAGGTGTTTGTTCACAGTCCCATGGTGTTGATAGCAATAACCCATCCACACATGCTTAATTTCCATAGACAGAACAATTCAAGAATTTCTACATTAAAATAAAATTGATGTGTTGTTTCCTAGTTACTATCTTAAAACACTGAAGATTTAAATAAATCAGTAGATTGATTGATTTTTTTTCCACATAAACAGAGAATTGCAAACACTCATGCAGTCGGTGCAGTACTAAAATTAAAATAACATTATTCCCAGACCATGTAATAATGCTTTAACCATATGTTTGTGAAAACAAGCATGATCTTGTTTTCACATAAGAACAGTTTCACTTTAACTTCCTCAAGTTTGCATAGCAAGGACTGAGACCCATTAAAATGGGACCACTCTGCTCCCGCTCAGATGGAAGATTCATTGATCTATTTTGGCAATGAGACATATAATGAGGTAAGGAAAGACTCACAAAACTCAGAGCTTTGAAGCATATGCAGCTGCATATTAATGATGGCATCTGTTATGCTTTGCCTAGAGTTCTCTCTGTTTGCAGAAAGTTGCATAACCGCTGTCAAGAGATTTAAAAGGCTTCCATTAATTTGCGACGGCAGCAATTAGCAGGAATGGTGCTAAGGCAGGCTGGATCTCAAGCTGTCATTCCTGCCCATTTTTATTTACGGTTTTATTAGTGTGCATGGTCATTTGCTTAAAAGCATTAATTAAAACACACACTCCTATGAACAATTCAGGGGGATCTTTTTTTTTTCTTTTAAAATGTCATTTTATGCCCTCGAATTAGTCACAAGTGAAATATACATGACCTTGTAAAGACAGGAATGAAATGTCGAATCACATCGTAGAAGACTGTAAATGCATTACAGATAACAATCGCCGAAGTCATGGAATGAGCAAACTCTTGGGATAAAAGGATGATGCAATGAACTCATAATGGAAACATACAAACCAGTAGTCAGGAGATCAGACCTGAAGCTCTTGGCTTCTAGAAAATATGTTATGATAGAAAACCATTTTCCTAGCAGTTATTAGTTTTCCCTTTGACAGAAAATATGAGGTTGAATTGGAAAATAGTTTCACATATGCCTACCTTTATCCTCAATAATTATGATATTCATAAATCCCAAAATGATTCTGCTTCCTACTCTTGAAATTAATGAATTTCTAGGACTCTTTCATTCCAATATTTTAGCACTGATAACAGTGTTAAGTGCTTTTTTTTTTTTTTTCAAAAAATTCCCCCACACATATACACACTAAGGACGTCATGGTATCTCCTCCTCAATTACTTCTTAAGGATGAGAAAAAATGTTCAGAGCCTAACTTGGCTGTCCTGAGGGAACAGCAGAAACAGCTGCAGTAATAGAAACTCAAACTTAAAATGAGAAAGACAAAGTGGTTTATCTGTCTCATGTTGTCAGAGGCCAGGAGGTGGCTTGCTCCTGGCCTTGGATGATATTTTAAATAATATCAGGGCCCAAGGCAGAGTTCAAGTTTTTGTAATTCTCCACTAAGGCACTGAGAAAGAGAAATAAGTTAGAAAAAATGGCTAGGTCAGACAGAGAGCTTTTTGCTAAAATCCAGACATGTCACTGACCCATGTACAGTTATGAAATTTCTTGCATCTGTAATAGGACCTAGGAGATATGAAAAAGTTGAAACTGGATGTAAAGTTCTTATAATTGTCATATGCAAGTATGCATATGACTTTGTATAGAGGATAAAATTAATTGATTTAATATGCAGTAATATAATCAATTTTGGAACATAACATTTTATATCTTTATTATATCCACATTAAGATTAAAATCCTCAAGCCGGGCGGTGGTGGCGCACGCCTTTAATCCCAGCACTCGGGAGGCAGAGGCAGGCGGATCTCTGTGAGTTCGAGACCAGCCTGGTCTACAAGAGCTAGTTCCAGGACAGGCTCCAAAGCCACAGAGAAACCCTGTCTCGAAAAACCAAAAAAAAAAAAAAAAAAAAAAAAAAAAAAAAAAGATTAAAATCCTCACTAGACATAATAAAATCTCATTTGTCAATGGAAACCTCAACACTCTAAGTTCATTTATTTTGTTAAGAAGAGGACACTTGCTCAAATGTGTTCATAGCAGCTTTATTCATAATAGCCAGAAACTGGAAACAACCTAGATGCCTATCAGCTGAAGAATGGATAGAATCCGACAGAGTATTACTCAGCTGCTAAAAACAATAATTGCATCATGAAATTTGCCAGCAAAATAAGTGGAACTAGAAAAGATCATCCTGAGTGAGGTAACCCAGACACAAAAAGACAAACATGGTTAAATATTTGCTTACAAGTAGACATTACCCATAAAGTAAATAATAACTGTGTCAATCCACAGAAGCTAACAAGAAGGACTCATGACTTCCCTGTGAAGTAGAAATGGGATAGAAAACACTATTTCTTATAACTTACATTAGCCCATAATTCTTGTCTGAGTTATCCAGGTGGCTTGGTTCCTTTTTTGGTGAGGCAGTCACATCTCGCTTCCTCTGAGGCTGGGTCACGACTGCGGACTGCACGTCCCTCTTCCCAGAATTCTCTGCCCTGACTCTACTTCCTGCCTGGTCACCCCATTTCTACTTCCTGCCTGGTCACCCCATTTCTACTTTTTGCTTGGTCATCCTGACTCTACTTTCTGCCTAGCTAATGGCCAGTCAGCATTTATTGAGAATATAAGTGACAGGGTACAGACCATGGTCCCTAATGTTTGTCTAGTGGGCCAATCAGTTTATAACTAATGTAGATTTTTGTGCGATTACTTTGGGGTATACTGCTGTGGGACCTGGTGGGACATAAAACCTCAGTCAACAGAAGTGTTCAGGGAATGCTGTGGAAGATGGGTAAGAAAGATTTTGGGAGCCAGAGAGGTCAAGAATACCACAAGAAAACCCACAGAATGAACTAAACTTGGCTTTAGGGCTCACCAAGACTAAACCGGCAACCAGAGATCCAGCATGGGACTGACATAGGCCCTCTACACATATGTTACAGGTGTGTAGCTTGAACTCACGGGACTCCTAACAATAGGAGCTGAGACTGTCTCTGGCTCTGTTTTCTGCTTTTGGGACCCTTCCCTCCTAGGTCGATTATCCAGTATTAATGGGAAAGGAGGTGGTACTGCAACTTGATATGCCATGTACACTGGCATGGGGCCGGGGTCTGGATGCATGTGGACATGTGAACAGGAGGGAAAGATGGGGGAAAGAGCTGAGAGAAAGATGGGCAGAGTACTTGAAGAGACAACTGGACTCGGAGTCCATGTTATACATAGAAGGCCTGCCCTTTTCTGAAAAGAGGAGAGGTTTAAGGGAAGGACTGATGGAGCTGAAATTATTTATTTATTTAAGGAAACACAAATAGAATAATATTTTAAAACCAGAACGGTTATATTTATTATCTTCCATTTCAAATGTATGAAACTCTGGTGTGGCAGATCCATTTATCTACTATCTGTAGCTCTGAAATTTCAGTTTTGTAAGGTATTGGACGTTCAATAAAGAATTAATTGTTGAATGAATAAACCTTTGTAAATATTATCTTGTAAGCATCTGCCTCACCTCCTTGGAGTTGATAAGGAAGTAGCTGATTTTTTTTTTCTTTCTTCAATTTTGGGTCTACTACAGATCACGGTTTTCAGCACCTATGATAGCAATGCTTTGTCTACTCACAATGGTAAAGCCAGATCCTTAGGAGAGGAAATTCTTATTTAAAAAAAAAAAAAAACACTTCCTTTGTTTTCCAGAGGAGAAAATGAATTCTCCTCACAAATTCTCTGAAAGATCCACATCTGAAACAAGACTGCATATTGAAGGCATTATTAACACATTGGCGTTGCCGATAAAACTGGAAGGCATGAGAGAGGATCAAAACACAGTTTCAGAATCTCTGTTGCAGGGCCTCCTTCCAAAAGCCAAACAGCTTGTTCATTAGCAGAACCTCGTTGGTTTCACTGCAGTCTAAGGACCAATGCTTCAGGTGAGATGTCTGACTCACCTGATTCTATTAATTATGTGGTTCTATCTATTCTATCTTTTAGGAGGACTTGGGAAACTATTGTTTTTTTTTTTAAGTTAACACCAAGCACAGTTATTTTAAAATGCTTTTTGNATATATATATATATATATATATATTCACCTGCAAACATTAACTCATTGCTCTTTTACACTGCTGATTAATTCATGGAATAAATACAAAACTTAGATTGATGATCCTGCGTGTTACAAAGTGTCCACATCCAGTTACTGGAAATTACACTCTACAGTATAAATTTGGTTGACAGCTTAATAGGAAATTGGTAAGTATAAATGTATTTCTTCAGTTGGTCTCCCATGTGGGTAATATTAATTATGCAGAACTTGGACATAGAAACAAGTCTCCACAGAAATAGTAATAGAGAGTGGATTTTTATCTGTTAGGGTTGCATATAGCATCTGTGAGTCTGGAGTCAAAGGAAAGTTTCCAGGTAGTGCAGATGGAAGAGTAAGTCCTTTAAAATCTGCATCATTTTAATGAAGTGTATTTAATATTGCATGGTCCGTCCTAAACATAATGAAAAGAGATATACTACTTCAACTGTCTAAAATGTAAAATACATTTGCTCTAGACTTGTTTACTGTGCAACCTCTTTTAGTATTTTGTTTTTTTTTTTTTGTTTTCTATACAGGGTTTCTCTATGTAGTTTTGGTACCTGTCCTGGAACTAGCTCTTGTAGCTCTTTTCTTCTGTACCAGCCCGCCTTTCAGGAACCTGGTTAACAATCTTGACCAGTTAAGAATGCCAGTCTTTCTGGGATATCAGCACTTACCACGCACCACGCCCCTGTGTCTGTGCTCTGTGCGTGCACTATTACCCAGTTACCGAGCTTTGGGCAAGGAGGTTAAAATACACAGACACACACAGACAGAGAGACAGCGACACGGGTCATCCTTGAATTCCCCAAGAATGCTCCTTCCTTTATTGTGTTCAGAGACAGATTATATAGAGATAGCCACACCCCAGCCAAACCCACCAGAAACCACTCTCCTGCCATCAGGAATTCCTGAAGGTCTCGTGCTCAGAGCAGCTGTAGGCACTCAGATCAGGGGAAAAAAAGTTGTTTACAAGAAATTCAGGATCTGGGGTCTCACTGGTCCCAACGAACACTCAGCATTTAATTGTTCAATCACACCAGTTTTCCTATCCTATCCATGCCTTTCCAACAATGTTTTTCAAGTTTCTCTCATTCTTTCCACTCCAGGTGATAGCCTATTTTTATCTGATTATAGTTGGTACAATCATATGTATTTGTATAGAAATATGTATAAATAAACCTGCTGATTCAATTGTTGTTGTTTATGTGTATACTTTACATTGGCAAGCAATAAAAGGGCTCATCTCTGGGAGAGGTTAAGTTTTTTGAGTAGTCATCAGTGGGCTGAAGTTCTTTATCATTGGTAGGGCCCCCTTTCTACATTGACATGTTCATTGTTATTGTTAAGGTACTATTTATGCAGTCATATCAAGGAAAGACTTCTCACAGAATAATTCTTTAGATTCTAGATTTTACAATTTTTCTGCCTCATCTTCCAAAATGTTCTCTGAACCATTGATGCAGGAGTCACAATATGATGTTTGCATTGGGGCTGGGATCCTGACAATTTGTTGATCTCTGCATTGTCACCATCTGTGGTCTTCTGTGATGGATTACACAAAGCTTCCTTGATGAAGAGTGGTAGCTACACTTATCAATATGTATAAAGATAAGATTCAAAGTGCAGTAAGGAATTTTGCTCAGCTAGCAAAGTTTCAGTAGTAGATTATTTTCTAAGGTCCATGATCTCACTAAACCTGTATTACCTAGCCAGGTTTCCAGTACAAGAAATGACTTTCCTTCTATTGAGTAGGTCTGAACTCCAACCAGACAGTCATTTGTTGCTATTGACATGTGAGTGCTACTTATTGTACTTTCATGCATAACTTGTCATGTGGTTAATGTCTTGGTTTATAGATGTCAAAGTTGGGTAGGATTGTTATATTTTAATTTCCAGCTTGGGAAAAAAAATGAATAGTATTTTCCAGAACCATTGACACTAGACTACAAAAAAAAATGTTCGTTAGCTCCACCTCAGATTATATTACTCCTGTGTTCTAAGTGTGTTGTGTCTTCTGCAATACTGTCTCTCTCACCTTCAGTCCCTGAGAGACAACCACAAGTGTCAAAGATAATCTACAATGTTAGGGAAGTCACCCTGACAATTAGGAGTTCTTTTCCCATTTATTATGGGTTAGGTGGTTATTCAGTACTTCTTATGCAGAACACTGACGATGCAAATTAGTTTACCTTCCTTTAAGATGTGTGTATGTATGTATATATATATATGCATATGTATATATTATTCCTTGAGTTTTTACCAAATAGCCTTTTTTTCTACTCTCTTTCTATATTGAATCTTTCCCTCCTCCCCAATTTGAGTCCCTTCCCAATTATTCTGTTTCTCATTTCAATTATTCCATCTGCAACCTGCTATTTGTCTCCTAACACACCTGCCCTTTTATGATCTCTTTATACTTTCTTGTATCTATGATAACTCTATGTTGTACACTCATATCTGAGGATATTGAGGTGGGAACCATAAATGAGAGAGAGCATGTGGCACCTGTCTTTCTGGGTCTGGGTTACATTTCTCACTATAATCTTTTCTAGGTTCATACACTTAGCTACAAATTAGATGATTTAATTTACAACTGAATAGTCTTCCGTTGTGCATATGTACCACATTTCCATCATCTACTCATATGTGGAAGAACACTTAGGTTATTGTGAATAGTATGACAATGAATATTTCTCAGCAGTATCTGTGAAATAAGATGCTGATTGTTTAAAGCATATGTCAAGGAGTGGTATATCTGTACTTTGTAAAAAAACAATCTGTCATTCTCTTACTGCTTCTCTTAGAATCGGATGAGTTAAACAATTAATCATAATATAATGTGGGAGTGTCATATATCAATCTGTTGATTTCATTGGTTAAGTAATAAACACACTGCTTGGCCTCATAGGTTAAAGCATTGGTGGGAGGAGTAAACAGAATAGAATTCTGGGCAGAAGAGGAAGTGAGGTCAGACTCTGCTCTGCTCCCGGAGAGACCCAACAGCTCTGCTCTCTGGAGCAGAGACACCAGGATGGACGGAGGCTAGACTCTTCCCGGTAAGCGCACCTTGGGGTGCTTACACACATCATTAGAAATGGGCTAGTCCAGGTGCGAGAATTAGCCTGTAAGGGTTAGAGTTCATGGGCCAAGCAGTTCTTAAATGAATACAGTTTGTGTGTTGTTATTTCGG